>NC_139948.1:7236013-7248513 GCF_963454915.1 Gymnoscopelus microlampas
GAAACCGCTTATTGCTGCTTGCAGCTATATTTATTTATTGTACTTATATGTGTGTTTAGGTCCTTCTACTCCAGCTGAGCCGTATCCAGATACACAACCTGCATCACATTCACTGGTTGATCCTCAGACTACTGGTGAGAGAACATGTTTTATTTATATTAACTTTATACTGGTTGATCCTCAGACTACTGGTGAGAGAACATGTTTTATTTATATTAACTTTTATTGTAAACTAATATTTTAAGGAGAAGCCCTAAGAAGCTCACACTCACATTTTCTACAGATAAATCAAAGTGAATCCTAATATTTACTCCCACTTTGAGGATGCATATATTCATTAATTGTTTATTAATTATGCTAACTCAGTCAGTCTAAGTGTAGATGCCCTGATCAGACTTTGTTTTTTAAATGATCTTTGTTCATTTTATTTTAATTCATCTAGGTTGCATCTGATCATACTTACCTGTGTTTTCATGCTTACTACAGACTGTCATGACACTTCAATGTCTCCACAGAGAACAATACAGTTCTATCTACAGTATTTAGATGACACCTCAATGTCTCCATAGAGAACAATACAGTTCTCAATGTCTCCACAGAGAATATATCTACAGTATATAAACAGTGTATACATCAGATTTTCAGTATTCCGGGGGGATCTGGGCAAAGCCCCTCAGCAGAGATTACATGGCCAAGGAAGACCACACGATCGCAGGCCAGGTGACACTTCCTGGTATTAAGTTGTAGACTAATATGTCGTCAAGATACACCATACAGCTGTGCCCTGGTAGCCCCCCTCAACACCAGCTCCATGACCCTCTGGAATGTTGCTGGTGTATTGCTGAGTTCCATGGGCATGGATTTAAACTGGTACAGGCCCTGTTGACCAGAGCAGGGTTCACTGCACCGCCAGTTACATGTATATCTGTCAGTGAAACAGCATCCTGTGTAGAAGAGACAACCTCTGCAGTACATAACATCCATTTACATGGTAAACAAAACCCAGGCAGGAGTCAGGATACAGTTTCAGGTCAATGTCTGTCAGGTTGAGCAACCACACCACGGTGCACCCATCCTTTAGCGGCACCACCGAACGCACCAGACCCCACCAGACCCCACCAGACCCAGAGTGTCACGAACCTCAGGCTCCAAACAGCCCAGATAAGAAACAGTGTGTGTGTGGTCCAGCAGAGAGAGGTTGCTCAACCCAAACAGGTACAATCACTTTGCTAAACGGAGGGACTGTAGCATTGACAGACACAGATATGTTACAACAACACTGAGAGTGCACTTCAACATCTCCAAGGTAGAGTCGTCCCTGACCAGTGTCCAAAACAGCATGGTTCAGCAGCATGAAATCAAACACCAACAGAACAGCTTGCGTTGCCCCCGTGTAGCTTGAACTTGTGCTTGATCTCGTCCAAGCACTTCAAACTGTTTAATCCACACTCTCTACACATCACCAGTCAAAAAGCGTCATGTTTATATGTGAATGATTTCAAAAGTGACATGAGTTTTTTATTTTTTTTATTCTATTTTATGTTACACCTACATATTTTGTCCAAACATCACACAAATCGGTACACATTATCTCTGTAGTCATGTCGTCAGATTTTTCATATTCCATCCTGATTGGCCAAGATTGACATCTGAAGTTTGCAGGAGTGGCCCGTTTTGAACAAAATGCCTCAAACCATGAACCATCAGACTGCTGTGAATGGACAGATAGACAGACAGACAGACAGACAGACAGACAGACAGACAGACAGACAGAGTGATAGAGAGAGACAGACAGACAGGGTGGTGGACAGACAGACAGACGGACGGACGGACGGACGGACGGACGGACGGACAGACAGACAGACAGACAGACAGACAGAAAAGCAAAGTGCAATAATAGCACAATAAGACATGGAAACGGAATAGATTGAAATTGAGACAAAGGAAATGATTGCAACAGGCTCAACCCAGCTGAGGTGGTCATATATAGGACGCAGGGGGGCAATCCCAGGTTAAGAACCTCACTCATGGACACCTCAATCTATTGCCATTGACAGGAATCTAACTCACGACCTTCGGACTCACAGGCTGAGAGACGAACTGTAGTGCTATAGCTTCATCCAGGCTGAAGTTGTCTGTTGAAGATAATAAACTTTTGCCTTCTGTCATGAACCAAGCCCCTTGGTACCCCCTTGATACTCTCAAATAAGCATTTCAGGTTATCTTTAACAATTGCACATGCATTAATTGACACAATCATGTTGTGTGCAATGCAACTTCAATTAAGTCTGCATCAAATGAGGCTTGAACTGTAGACCTTGAGGTTGTAAAGCACATGCTTCAGCGAGAAGCCATTGGACCAACATACCTGATCTAGTGAAAAAGGAGGTCAGACAGATGATATCGTTTCACGCAAATAGCAACAAAATCCTGGGTTAAACTGTTCTTCAAACTACTCAAAATTGCGGAAAATCTAAGGGCGGAGCTTACTGGTCAAAATGATACATGTGTTCCTCATATGTCAAGGCACAAGTGTAAGCAAGTTTCATGGTTGTCGGCCAAACGAGGCATGCGTTATGCCTGTTTAAAATTAGCATTTAAAAAAAATTGCTATAGTGCCCCCCTTTGGCCATTTGGAGTAAGATTGTTTTAAGTGATATTTGGAATGACCCTCTACATTACTGCAAAGTTTCAAGCAAATGTGAGTCTGCATGTGTGTGTTAGGCGCAGATGAATAATTGTCATAAAACTGCAATAGTTAAAACCTATCTCCTCCTTGGATTTTTGAGCATTCTGCACAAAACCTTTTACACATGAATTTTGGACCTTTGCCGACAAAACGTTGCCGGCGGATTTTCCATAAGTGAAAGAATGAAGCTTTTAAGAGCCAATGACTGTTTTTCATATAATTCAAAATGGTGGGAGATCTAAAGGTCAGAGGTCAAAGTCAGAGTGTGAAAGTTGTTCAGCATGAGGAGACACATATGTGTATCCAAGTTTCATGGCTGTAGGTCAAACAGGGCATGAGTTGTACCTGTTCAAAGTTGGACTTTTCAATTGAGTGCTATAGCGCCACCCTTTGACGAATGAGTGTGAGAATTATTTCTTGATCGTTTGTCATGACCATCTACCATATGGCCGAGTTTGGTAAAAAGCGAATGCACGGTTAAGCCAGAACTGGCAAAAACAGCAGAAGAAGAAGAAGAAGAAGAATGCCAATAACAAAACGGAGCCTTGCTCTGCAGAGCCTGGCCCCGTAAATAGCTAAATGCTTTAGGTTGACACCTATTGATTGATTGGGGAATTATATATTTTTGTTTCTGTTCATTTGAAACGTGATCAACTGGTTTGCTTTTTGGTTTATTTTGCATTTGATGAACTGCGTGATAAACTGATCTGCTGGTTAAATAGTTCTATATTCAATACTCCGCTCTAGGTCTCGCTATGGGAGAGCGCCCTCTAGCACGAACACAGAAGCATTATCTTGATACACTTCCAGGCAAAAGTCAATTTGGCTGGATTCTGATTCGCTCCCCTGACCTGGAGGTCCACCTCCATAATCATGGGCGGATAGCCGCTCGTTTCTTTGTTTCTCTTCTCGTCTGAATAAAAGAGCACAGGGCATCAGTTTCGCCGAAGGATTGTTAGCTTAACTACGTTTCATCAGGCCAGGATCAACTTCTGTGACCGCGAGACGCTAACAAATCCAGGTCATTTTTGTTTAACGGTGAAAATACCGTTTTTTCCCGAAAATAACTTAGCTTCTAGGGGTTGTTATTACGGGTTAGCTTCGATCGCTAACTGTTAGCCTTGCTAACTGCAGCTTAGCCTAGTAACACTTTTTAGCAAGGAAAGCTAGCAAGTGGCTAACGCATGATAGGCTAGCTCACCACTGCTGCTCGGCTGACCCGCAGGTTAGCCTTGACTACACGTGTTGCGGCAGGCCTTCCCCGAATCATTCCAGTCAGGAGTGAGTTAGGCCCAGAGCTTAAATCTCACACCCCACGCAAGCCTTAGTCGAAGCCCCAGAGGCCAACGCTAAGAGCATGGCGTCCGGGACCAAGCGAAAGAACAGGTCCACCACTGCCCTTCTACAGAAGCTCTGCGAACGCTGTGACCAGCCGATGACGGGCACAGTGTGTGACCTGCCTGAGCTCCAACCACGCAAAGCAGGGGCTTCTAGAAGAGGCAGTTTTCTGCCTAATCTGCGGAAAAATGGACACAACACTCCTCCGCCAATGACTCAGCGAGTCCCCCGTCGCGACCTCTCCGCCACCCCTGGGAGAGATCGGACGGGGGCCATGGAATGGCCGCTCTGCGCGCCATCCCCGGCCCTGAGCTGGGGCAGCCAGATGGAAGCGGCCGACCCGCTCTACGACGTGGATCTAGCAGACCACGTCTTTGAACACCCCCGTGGATGAGGCCATGGAGGATGGTGTTGGGGACAACCACATCTCCATCGACTCCTCGGAGGAGGACGATGAGGACGACTCTAATTCCCCCTCCTACCAAACAGGCCTCCCTCTTCGATGGCATTGGAGGAGCCAGGACGAAGCGTGTGACGAGGGACCTCATCCCCCTTGCTTCGCCACCTTGGAATTCCTCCGCGAGTCCTGGACAAAGCCATACTCCTCGCCCATACCGGACCTGAAAGGCGTCGAATGCCTGAAGGAACGGGAGGAGGGACTGTCCAACATCCCACACATGGAGATGGCCATGGCGACCCACCTCTTGCCTCCAGGCTCGGGGGGCTTGGCCAGGGGGCCGACTTTCCCGACAAAACACGACAGGGATTTCTTGGCCCTCAACCAACGGGCCTACGCAGTCCTGGGTGCGGGAGCACGCACCCTGAACTCCTCACTGCTCCTGGGAGCCTCAGCGAGCTTCAAGGCAACAAGGAATGTACCTACTCCGGAGCAGATGCAGCAGCTGCGACGGCTGAGCGACGATGACCTGCAGCTCAACGCATCAGCCCTGTCCGCCATCGGCCACCCTGTCCGCACCTCTTGCCTCTCCGAGACAGAATGAGCCGGCGTCATGTATCAGCCCGTAAACCAGAACGGTCTGTTCGCCGATGCCATCAATGCTCTGACGGCTACCCGGAGGCTGAGACAGAGGTGCCATGGGGTTCGGAGGGCCCCCGTCCCCAGAGAAGAACAGCCCGCCACACCTGCACCCAGACGCGTCGGACACCAGCGCACCTCGCCGCCAGGCCACAGTGCGCTGTGTCACCTACTCCCGGATCCAGCGACCTCAGAGGCCGGGCCCACGGCCGGGACCCAAAGTATCGTTTCTGGATGCCCGCTGACCGGGCGGCACAGGGCAGATTAGTGGGCAACCCCACCTAATCATGCAGCACTGGTTCGAGCCCCGACCCTGAAGACAGCTAAAATGGCTGCCCAATGAGCGGAGGAACGGCAACAGACGATGCCACCTCCCGCTACTTATCCCACATTCTGGAAGCCGAATCGAACAGGGTGCACGCGGTGCATGCGTTCTGACGCCTGGCTAAGCACTGACTTGCAAATATGTTGTACATTTATGTGAATATATACATAATGCCAAGGCAAATATTTTATTTCATGAAAGAAAATAAAAGTTTTTCTGTCAAACACTGTTTGATTCTTTGAGTTCACAAGTTACCGACTGTGCATGTGATGATACCCAGATCATAGGGGCAATGAACCTGCCGCCGCCATCACCAGGGACCTACACCAAATGGGCCTGTCGCTGGCTGAAGCCGAGACCCTAGCACTGGATCGACCCAAATGGAGAAGATTGGTGAAGCTGATTGGCTCTACGCATGGCGTCGCCGCCGAGCAAGAGACCTGATGATGATGCACCTAACCAGCTACGTTGGTGGCTGGTCACTGCGGGGGGACTTGTGTGACAAGGCACGGCAGCACATGCTACGTACAATACATCGTCTATTAGAACTATTTCAGGACTGTATGGGAAATGCGTGCTTTCGTACCAACACGGACGGTGTTCCTATACAACACTCCAGCCCCTGTGTCATACAGAGTCGGAGGTGGGCCACGGGGCTGCTCCGACGGGATACACAGACACGACGGGTCTCATGGCTTCGACCATTTCGTTACATGCTAATGGTAAGGCCACTTATGGGGCTGCTCATTCGCCACAGTGCCAGTCACAACGGGACGTGTGACGCCGCTCAACCACCGGTGTACCTGCAGTCTCTCTCAGCAGGCAGGCCTGCTAGGGGTGGGGGACCACTGGTAAGTACTGGACCGACAGGAGGTTTGTGGTCACACGTGTTACAAACCAACCGCATACAATGCCAGGATTACTGACTGTTCCTTCCAGATGCTACTCCGGGACCTCGTGTGCGACTCGGCTGCTGTCCAGGGGGCGGCGCCGTTGTGAGTAATCACTACAACCGGACATGGTGAGACTGCCCTGGGCTCGTTTCGGCGACCTCGGGTGGAATCGTTCGCCTCATGGGACAAGCGCGGAATGCTGCCTGTTATTTTCAGTATGGGGGACAGCCTCCCTAGGGCCAGCCGTGCTGGTACACCGGTGACCCGGGGGTTGCTGTATGCCTCTTCCCCTACTGTCGCTCATAACTCCCACACTCGTTGGTTATGGGAGGGAGGGCTGGATGTGATACTAGTGACCCCAGTCTGGTGGCCACTGGCTCTCAGAGACTCACACAGACTCTGTGCGATCGCCCCTCGCCGCCGTCATTCTTTCGCACAGAAAGGTGCTGATGCAGCGGGAGGGCAGAATAGTCTGACCACGCTCGGGGGACCAGGCTCTCTGGGCGTTGGTGGACCGCTCTGGAATTATTGTCAGATCGGTCGTTGGGACAGTTCTGCCACGCTTACGTGGCAGTCCTGTTTTTTGTTTTGGCAATACTATCTCCCACTGAGTTATGGGCCTTTGCATGGTCCACTCAGATGGTGGTGCATGTCCAGCGGGACTGGACCCGCGCACCTCAGTGGGGGCGACGACATCATGGGCCCTGTCTAGAAGTTATTCTATGTGGGGGACCTATGGTGGGGGCTTTTTTACCCGATTTTGTTGCCCTGCCAAGGTTTGTTAGTACACTTGGGACGTGATCACGCCTCTAGTGGCGACTGCAGTCCTGGGTATAGCTTCCAGGTGACGTGTAATTGAGGCATTAAGCTGCAGTTAGCAGGCTGGTAGTTGTTATAAAGTGGAGGAGAAGAGAAGACGTCAGGACCAAGGTTTCCACTCATTCATTTATTCATTCATCATAGCAGAAGCAGATAGGGAGCCGAAGCTCCTGTCCACCGCCAAGCAGCCTCACGTCGTGTGAGACTGTCCTCGTCCTGAGTTACATTACATTCACCTTTTTATGCACTGTATGTTCACATTTGAATACAAACAAATGGGTGGGGTGTGGGGTCACCCTGTAGGTGACGAGATCCCCCTTTGATCAGTCGAAGATCAAACATTGTCTCTTTGAACATTGGCAAATGGTTGCCTACTGTCTCTCTATCTGCTACCTCTTTCCTGCTCAGAGTGTGATCAGGATGATAAGACAAAGGAATGTAAATTGTACTTCACAGCTATGCAGGGTCCTTGAGTAGCAGCTGCCAGTGTGTCTGAGTCAACACACCCTTTGAGTCTCACTTTTAGCTTTTAGTAGCCTATATTTGTTATAATAATAATCTGTTTTTACTTGCATACTGTTTCATAACTATAAGCCATACAGGCTAATACACGACATTCCCCCCACGAAAGACTTTAACGTCTTTCGCAAAAAGTATATTGAATAAAACAGTCTGCAAGAAAAACATAAAAAAAATAACATTCACACTTACGACCCCCCAAGACCATGGCTGAAACTCAAGCGGAACACAAAAAGACATTCAGTAAGATTCTACACAAGCAACACATCAAACAGAACAACTTAGATACAGGCATCGAAATTATACAATAAAGTCATACAGTGATTTACACTCAATTTCAAAATAAAAATAGACAAACTGTTCCACAAAATCAAGCAAGAATATCAGTATTTAGTAACGGATCGACTAACATCTGACGCGTGCGTCATGGGTCACATGACTGTCGACTGACACAGAAGGCAAAGACTGGGACTATTTAATAATAAAACAAGCTTAAAATATAAAACACTCAGAAAATCTTATTCAGAGAAAATACATCAAAATATATTTCCCCTTCCCAAATCAGTGTGCAGGTCTCTCTGTTAACCTTAAACTCTGGAATAAAATGTTACACAGCCAACACACTTTGAAAGCTGACAGTCTACAATTGAATTATACATTTCATCAAACGATAACACTTCCCTCAGACCGATGTCCCCTCACGCCAAGCAACAATTAGTAACCAAAAGACAACATTAAAGCTTTTCACTAAGCTAACATTGTATCAATTAATTACACATGATAACTCCAACGGAGATGCCCACATACAGATACAAGAAGGAGTGTACCTTCAATGAAATAACAACACAGAAAGTAAACTCACATAAAATACCAGTGACCAGAAAGTGTCACAACAAATCCACGCTTTACACTGTCACTCACGGCAACAAAAATACGCTCCGCGGTTTAACTCACTTTTATCACTTTTAAATACAACCTCTCGTCCTGTATTGCAAAGAGTTCCCATCCGAAAATGCTGCTCCTGTAGTCTCTTTCTCAATGTCCACGCACCTCAGCAAAAAAAAGCTGAGCGCTGTTCCAGGTGGTATTCGTCTTCCAGCCAAAAAGATAGCCTCTCCATTCTCCTCTCCCCCCACAGGGGACTTCTACACAGCAAGTACCCCGCACAGCCGCGCGCTCCGCTAGCAACCACTGGGAAGAGCAGAGAAGAGTAGAGAAGATCTGGTCCCGAGGCCGTCGCTGTCATCACAGCAGCCGCTGTGAGGTCACTCATCGGGGAGGCATGCGTTAATCCGACAGACCTTTTCTCCGACTATGTGGCATCCGCGTGCGGTTAGGGTTAGGGTGCGGGTTTGGTTCGGGTTTACTGTTTAATGTCGGAGCACTGCGCTGTCGGAGGAATGCGCTGTCGGACTAACGTACTGCACCCACTCATCGTAGGCGTAGAAAACCAGGTCGCTCTGACGTCTCCACGGCTTGCTTCGGTGGTCCTCCTCGCCGTAGGAAAACTCCCGTGGATCCAAACCTCCTCACGCAGCCAGGCCCGCTCCCGCGGCCACCTCAAAACACACAGGTTCTTTATTCGATGCACACGCCGAAAAGCATGCACAACAATGGAGCTGGCTCGCCAATAATGACGTGTAATTGAGGCATTAAGCTGCAGTTAGCAGGCTGGTTGTTATAAAGTGGAGGAGAAGAGAAGACGTCAGGATCAAGGTTTCCACTCATTCATTTATTCATTCATCATAGCAGAAGCAGACAGGGAGCCGAAGCTCCTGTCCACCGCCAAGCAGCCTCACGTCGTGTGAGACTGTCCTCGTCCTGAGTTACATTACATTCACCTTTTTATGCACTGTATGTTCACATTTGAATACAGACAAATGGGTGAGGTGTGGGGTCACCCTGTAGGTGACGAGATCCCCCTTTGATCAGTCGAAGATCAAACATTGTCTCTTTGAACATTGGCAAATGGTTGCCTACTGTCTCTCTATCTGCTACCTCTTTCCTGCTCAGAGTGTGATCAGGATGATAAGACAAAGGAATGTAAATTGTACTTCACAGCTATGCAGGGTCCTTGAGTAGCAGCTGCCAGTGTGTCTGAGTCAACACACCCTTTGAGTGTCACTTTTAGCTTTTAGTAGCCTATATTTGTTATATTAATAATCTGTTTTTACTTGCATACTGTTTCATAACTATAAGCCATACAGGCTAATACACGACACAGGCATTGTCATACCTCGAGCTGGTGACTCGAAACTTTGGAATTACAGTCAGGGAGTTCATCAAATCTCTCCCATAGCGAGACCTAGAGCGGATTATTGAATATAGAACTATAGGTTACTAACGTAACCCCGGTTCTATGACATAAATGAGAGACCCCCTTCTTGTTTGAGGCAGACGAGAAGAGAAGTCTTATTCTGAAGAAACGAGCGGATATCCACCCCCTGATTTTATAGGTAGAGGGCGGGACCTCCAGGTCAGGGGAGCGAATCAGAATCCAGCCAAATGGACTTTTGCCTGGAAGTGTATCAAGATAATGCTTCTGTGTTCGCGTTGGAGGGCGCTTTCCCATAGCGAGACTTCATAGAACCGGGGTTACGTTAGTAACCTATAATTTTCATTTACTAAAATAATTACAACTGAACTGACAAAGAGTTTTTGGTTTTATTCTCAATAACAAGGGTTTATATTTTATATAACGTTTAGTTAAGTTATATAAGTCTAGTTTGTATCCTTTTTGTCCTAGTCCTTTTTGCGGTTTTCACAAATGGTTAAACACCCAGATGAGGAAGAGTTCATAATACAAAAAAGGAGGAATATTTTTTGTCTACCTGGTACCCCAACTAATACAAATAATCAATTCAGTGGAAACTGTTACTGTGTGTGTGTGTGTGTGTGTGTGTGTGTGTGTGTGTGTGTGTGTGTGTGTGTGTGTGTGTGTGTGTGTGTGTGTGTGTGTGTGTGTGTGTGTGCGTGTGTGCGTGTAGATGAGTGTAGCACCTATCCCTGCACCCAGCGCTGCATCAACACTCCTGGCAGCTTCCACTGTCTCTGTGTGGAGGGCTTCCAGCCCAGCCCTGAAGACCCCACCATCTGCAAGTCCACGTCTGGTAAGAAACAACCATAGTCCTGCTTTGAGAGCTGTGTGGATTTTTCAATGTATTAATGTCTCACTTTCTCCAGAGGTGGAGCCATTCCTCATCTTTGCGAATCTCAAATACATCAGTAAGATGAACTTGAACGGCTCCAATGACACAGTGCTCAAACAGGTGGAAACCACTGAACATAACAACACATCCTATACAATACTCTGTAAAGACTGCTTTTGACATGTTGGAATGTATTAGAGACTAACAGAACTACTGTGGTGTGACAGGATTCAATCTGGGCAGTGGGTCTGGACTTTAACTATCAGCAGCAGATGATCTACTGGACAGACCACACTCGCCCAAACAGCAAGATCAGTCGCATGAACATCAATGGCAGTGACGTCCAGGTCAGTGTGACAATGACAACAATGAGGACAGATGATGGGGAAGGGAAATCATATTCAACATATTTGTATTCAAATGTTTCTAAATGTTTTGTGATATCACCGTTAATGCATTAAATGGATAACAAGGAAACAGAGTTTCTGAGGTGGATCAGCCTCGATGTTTCTCCTCTCTCTGTGCTTGATTTAGTGTCACTCTGCACTATCAGATCTAACAAATAAATAAACAAACGGCAAAATAAATGCTTTAAAGTGAAAGAAAGAAAGAAAGCTTGTATTGCTCGTTGATAGGTCCTTCACAGCACGTCGGTCAGTAAACCAGGCGATCTGGCTGTTGATTGGATAGGAGGAAACCTGTACTGGTGTGACAGGGACACCATAGAGGTTTCCAAACTAAACGGGTCGTACCGAACAGTCCTGGTCAACACCGGCCTGGAGGAGCCACGTGGCATGGCTGTAGATGTACGCTACGGGTAAGAGCACTGTGGTGTGATCATGAACCTCATGTTGAATGTATCAACCATCCTGTGAAACAAGAAGACTGAATTAGATCTATAAGTAAAACTGATTAGATTGCATTCTGCAGCTACTTAATGCAAATATGAATTAAAAAATAAAGGTGATTTAATTTTTTTAACCCTAAAGAAGGGTAACATTTAACACAAGGACAGACAGACAGAGACTCACAGTTTGACGTTACTTTGTCAGACAGTGTATGATTATCGAGTCTTTCTAGATGTCTATACTCTCGGGGAGCTCCTATGATGCAAAGTCCAAACATAACCTAAGACATCTTTAAGATGATTAAAACAAATGATAGAAAAGCATGAAAATGATTTTTGAACCATGGATGAAGTCTTATCATATTGCCTGTCTACTAGTATTGTACACTCACTGTATGTGTGATTTGTTTGTGAATAGTGACCCTAACACAGTGTCTCTCTGACAGATACTTGTACTGGACAGACAGAGGTCATAACAACCCTCACATAGGGAGGATGGGAATGGACGGCACCAACAGGAGAGTCATCGTGAAGGAGAAGATCTCCTGGCCCTTTGGTCTGACATTAGACTACATCAATGATCGCATCTACTGGGCTGATTCCAAGGAGGATTACATTGAGTTTGCCAACCTGGATGGAACCAACAGACACACAGGTACACACACACACACACACACACACACACACACACACACACACACACACACACACACACACACACACACACACACACACACACACACACACACACACACGCACGCGCACACGCAAACAGAAGCATGTTTTTTGACTAAATGTGGTGTTATCTCTACAGACTATTTGTCCATAGAGTCACAAAATGATTTTTTTTTTGTGGGCAAGATTTTCAGAACACAACCTGTAATT
>NC_139948.1:7251013-7271013 GCF_963454915.1 Gymnoscopelus microlampas
GGGCATTTTTTTGGTCAAAACAAGCTGTATTCAACTACCTCTAGCTAAAGAACTGAACATGCTATCAACTAAAGAGATTATAAGCTTTGTTTTGAAATATTCCATGTGTTCAGAGTCATAGGCTAGCACAAACTATTCTGTGGGTCCTCAAAGATGAGTCATAATGGTCAAAATCCCTGCCACTTAGGGAACCTATTCTAGAAAACCCCTCTGGCAGGGAATGTGTTAAAAGGATAAACTCTTTGAGATATATCACCTTGTTTTCTCGGGGGTCCTTATCACAAGTACACAAAGAGTACAATAAGTACAATAACGGTATGTTCATGCATTGACATACCCATGTAAAGCTATATGAACAAAACTACAGACCGTTACATACAGTACATGCACATGCAGTTACATGAAATAATATGCCCATAAGAATTGTAATTAACTTCTTGTTTCTTCACTCCTATGCTAACAAACCTAGAAATACCCAACTCCAAAACTACAGTAAAACTAAATAACTGTTGTAATTCAGCCTTCTTCACAGTTGACACTACAAAACAACCAGTGGATATTCAACTATTCACATGAACCAAATATTACCCTTATTTTCGTTATAAAACAGTCTCTACTAATTCAAGAGTAAAAAAGAGATGTTGAAGATGTATGATGCCCTTTTCAATCCATGTACTGATTAACAAGTGTTTTCTTGTTAATTGTGGGGTCAGGATTATTCTAAATTGGAGTGAATTGTGATGGTGAATAAGTACATTTTATAATAATTCTGACTCTTTATGTTTTGTGTATCTGTAGTTGTGAGTCAGGACGTCCCCTCCATCGTAGCTATAACTCTGTTTGAGGAGCACATCTACTGGACCGAGTGGGAGACCAACTCCATCTACAGAGCCCACAAGACTCAGGGTACCAACAAGACCAAGCTCATCAGCACCACATACACACCATTTGGCATCCACATCTACCACCCCTATAGACAACCTGAGGGTCTGTACCACCTACTGTATACAACACTCTCATTATTATTATTCATGCTGGTTTATGACTTCTATCTGTTTTGAAACGCGCTATAGAAAGAACTGCATTCTTCTTTTCTCCACCCTACAGTATCAGGTCATCCATGTCAGACCAACAATGGAGGCTGCAGTCACCTGTGTCTGCTCTCACCTGGAGGAGGCTACAAGTGTGCCTGTCCCCCCTACTTCTGTTGTACGTGCACACGCACGCACGCACGCACGTGTCTTAACAGCGTGTGTGTGTTTCTGGGAGAGAGAGAGAGAGAGAGAGAGAGCGAGAGAGAGAAAGAGTGTGTCACACGCTGTTAAGTTACACCTATTTCCTGTTAATACTAACCAGTGTAAAATGTGCTGTATTGGGAGGTAAGTAGGAGACACTTTATTGTGAAGGTATGACCAGAAGAAGAGAGTTGTTGCTGCTGCTGCGTAGTTGTTGCAGTATATTATAACTCTGTGGCTGCACGACAGTCAGACAGAGACCGTGGTCCGGTTATATTAGATAAAGTTGTGTATTTAACAGTCACACACAAGTTGTATCATTACGAGTTAGAATATTTCAGAGACACTAGGCTATTACAAGGGCACGTGTGAGTAAAGTTGGCAAGTTGCCCTACTTAGTTTAACAACAATACAATTTGAAGATGAAACATCCAACACAGATGCGTAAATAGTCTTCACAACAGCTTAGGCTACTGCAACTGTGGCATCCAGATGAAACACGCCGTTAATCATAAAGGTGAACCTATTTTTAACTCTATGAGGTGGACACGTTAAAACGTTACCACTTACTGAATAGCTCTATGGAGACGACAAGATTGTCACAACTCATCAACCTTCCCACGGCTGTCCCAACTAGACGCACGGACGGCATCCACTGCCTATCTATACAGTATAACCTCCTGTGAGTGAGTACTAGTGGTCTATAATGTATTGCCCTAACATGTCAGCTGAGCCACGTTATGAAGGATTAATCTGAAATTCCCATTCTTTGTCGTTTTGAGTCGTGAGGCACTCACTATGGGGAAACAGCGCCATCTGGCGATGCAACAGAGCTACACAATACGCTCCCGGGGCCCATTCATTGGGCTAGAGGGTATGTCACCGGCTGTCCCTTCCCCTTTCCGGAAGGACATAAAAGGCCCGGTCGTGACGTAGTACTTCCTATTCAGTTCCGCGCTCCCCAGCGACCCTCCCGCCTCCCCATCCCGACCCCAGCTGCTGCGAGCGGTGGACCTCACCGCCCACAACGTTCCGCTGGAACCCTCATGCCTCCTCCTGCTACACCGGGCCCTGTGGAGAGCGGAGCTAGCCTCTCACAGGGCCGAGGAAGACAAACGGCGACCACCGCTGCCTTGGGAGCCGGACCTCAGCTCCCACAGCATCAGGCTAGCCAACCTCTCTCCTCCCCCTCCCCCTCCCCCCACCCCAGTTGCTTCTCTCCAGCGGCGTTCTCCAGCTGGAGGACGATCAACAATCGATGGAGGGAGACTACATCGAGGACGAATTCGACGAGGAGGGCGAATTCGATGAGGAGGACGACGACGAGGACGAGGCGCTTCCCTGCGCTCAGGACTCCTCGGACGTCGCCATGCTGAGCCCGGTAAGAGGAGACAACGGGCAGGCCGCTTCCTCCGGTACCTCCACCCCCCACCCGTCCTCTCTCCCAAGCCAACTCTCTCTCCAGGCCTCCATGGACCTGGCTGACGAGGCCCCAAAGACCCCCAAACTCTCCGTCTCCACGGCATTCGAGCGGGCGGTGCGTAGGTGCGGTCAGCAGCTCCAGATGATAGAGGAACCACAGGCCTCCTCCTCCGCAGCTGCCCCCCCCTTCCCGGGCATGGCTGCCCCAGAACCTCGCCGCCCGAGGATCAGGAAGCTGCCAGTGGCCACGGGCTTCAAGGAGGCTCTCCAGTCCTCCTGGAAGGGCCACGCTGACCCCCAGAAGCTGCAGTTCGACATCAACGTGGCAGGGGCGGAAGGACTGGGGCTCAGTCTTCCCCCCATGGACTCAGTTCTGGCCACCAGTCTGGGGCTAATGAGCACGGGACGTGTCTCCCTTATCTCCAAGCCCACCTTTAGCCACCAGAAGGAGAAGGCTGCCTCAGCAGCCACGGTGAGGTCCTACAAAGCGACCAGCATGGTTGCTAAGACCCTCAATGCGAGTACACTGCTGCAGGGCTCCTTGAGCTCGATGCTCCAAGACCTGAAGCCAGTGCTGGGCGACCAGCTCAACCTGCACTCCACTCAGTGGGCCGGGCGGTCCCTGGACCTCTGCGCCATGCACGAGCATACCAGGTGGCTGGACCTCGTCCACTTCCCAGGCGAAGCAGGCCAGGAGGCCAGGAAGCAGCTCTTGGACCCGAACAACCTGTTCAAGGACGGGGCCAAGTTCATTAAGGCTTTCACTGACGAGAGGAGATCGGCTCAGGAGGCCGCCACAGGAGTCTTCGAGCCGCTCGCCTCCTCCTCCAGCGCCAGACCCCGTGGGGAGAGACCTGCGGCGAGAGGAGCCACTACTGCCCGGGCTCCACGTCGCAACACCACCCGCTCCCGTCGCGGGCAGGGGAAGTGATATTTGCCTCTCTGTTCCTCCCAGTGTCAGGCAGGCACGGGAGGACACACAGCACTGCCAACCGCTCCACCCAGAGCTGCACGGCCAGCCTGGATGTAGGCGGACCCGCCCGGTTTTAACGGATAAGAGACAGGGACCCTTTTTGCACCTCGAGGACAGAGACTTGGACCACTCCTCCACAGCCAAGCAGCAAAAAATGTCGCACATTTCTGTGAGGTCTGTAATGCAATACCCTGTAATTGTTCCAATAAATTTGTTGCCAGTTACAAAACCTTGTCTTATTTCGACCCTGCATGTAGACCAGGGAGAACGGGAGCCACCTACATGGCCCACAGTGCTCGGTAAACCCGGTTCTCGGTTTTCCGAACACTTGTGGGACAAACCTACTGAATGTATTTACACCAATGCAGGTATTAAAATCAGTAGTAAAACCAGTATCACCTCTGTCCGCCAGAGGGCGCCTAAGTTGCACCTTGGCACAGGGGTCACGCCGGTTTTACCATCCATATCTCCCATCCGGGAGAGGGCGCCAGAACGCCACTATAGTGAAGGGGTCTCACAAGATGGCCGCACGGAAGGTAGGCAAGAAGACTACAACCGTTTCAGACCGGATGTTGACGTCAGGGTTGCACCGCGTGCGGGGTCACGTGACTTCCTTGAATCTCCCAGTCAGTCAGGTAATGCCTACACTGTCTCTGGTGGGCACCACGCGTATGGTCCCACCAGTGCGATCGGCCACGTCACTAGTTTCCATAGCAACAACCAGACGGTTAGTGGGACGAGTGACACCAGCAACCCCCCCCAACCCCCTAGCTCGCTGCTTAACGCAGTGGAAAGATCATACCATACAGAAGGGGTACAAATTGCAATTCTCCGCAAAACCCCCTATGTCAGACAAAGTGGTGTTCTCCAGCGCGAAGGGCGCAGCGGCGATAACGTTATGAGAGGAGGTTCTCTCTCTCTTAAACAAAGGCGCCATAAGGGAACTATCTCCTGACCAGAAACGCCTGGGTTTCTACTCGAAATATTTCCTGGTCAAGAAAAGGGGGGGGGGGGGGGGGGGGGTGTACGATAGCCTGGCGTAGCTAGACTATATCACTGCGTGGATATGAGTCTGGTGCTTCCATGAGGACGTTTTTCTTCCCAAGGGGCGGGATCAAAACAATAGCCCTCGACGCAATTGGTTAGACCTACAACCAACTACCAATTACAGTCTCCCATATTCGAATACTGAGCCCTGATTGGTTCCCCACGTCTCCTGGAACAGGAAATGGATTCTCTATGGAGCGGTGCCAGACCCAAATCGCAGAGTGCAATTTTTTTTTGCACTCGTAGATTCGTCTGGTCCCAGGCTAGGTGTACGACCCATACTGGATCTGAGAGGTCTCAACAAATTTCTAACGAAATTCAAGTTTCGCATGCTGACGACCGCGACACTATTACGCACGGTGCGTCAGGGCGACTGGTGTACCAGCATAGACCTAAAGGACGCGTATTTTCACATTCCCATCTACCCACCGCACAGAAGGTTTCTGCGCTTCGGGTTCGAGGGACGGGTGTACGAGTACACGGTCCTCCTGTTCGGAATGTCCCTGAGCCCCCGTGTTTTTGTGAAGTGCACGCAGGCGGCTATATAGCTCCCTTGAAGAGGCAGGGAATACGCTTGGCGACGTACATCGACGACTGGCTCCTGGCAGGAGACTCCAGCCAGGAGGTGGCGAGGCATACGGAGATAGCTATCTCCCATCTGACGTCGCTGGGTTTCACCATCAACTTTCAGAAGAGCGTGCTGATTCCATGTCAACAAACCTCTTTCATAGGGATTGCACTGGATTCAACCACGCTGGTGGCACGTCTATCCAAGGAGAGGATAGACAGTTTTCTAGCCTGTGTAGGTCTTTTCGAGTAGAGAAGAAAATCACGTACAGGCTGTGCTTGCAGGCGGTGGGACTCATGGCTTCGGCCATACACCTGGTTCGCCTAGGCAGACTATTTATGAGACCTTTTCAGCGGTGGGTGCGGGATCTCAACATTCCACCTACCATGGGGTCTCGACAGGTTCTAGGGTGTCCACGTTGCATGGAAGCACTCGAACAATGGTCACGCGCATGTTTTCTGTCAGAAGGTGTCAGAGTAGGTGCTGTGATCTCACGGAAGGTTGTCACGACGGACGCCAGCCTGACGGGCTGGAGTGCCGTTCACGAAGGCCGTGCGGCCAGGGGAGTGTGGGACCACAGTCAACGATTGGCCCACATCAATTAGCAGGTTAAATCAGGGCTTGACCTTCTCGACGGGTAAGGTGTACTTGGGGGCCATCTCCGCCTGCCACGAAGGTTTCGAGGGCGGGACGGTTGGCAAGTATCCCCTGGTACGGCGTTTCATGGGCGGCGCCAGACGGGCCAGGCCGACTAACAGGCCTCTGTTTCCGGCCTGGGATTTGACGTGGTGTTTTTTTTTTATTTAAATTTTTATCCCACGATTTTGTAACCCTATTTTTTACACCCAGTGCCAATTGTCTATGTAATCCTGGGCACTACCTTACCTCTGCCAACCTAGGGAGGCCAGTGCCGAGCTCATGCCTCCTTCAATGCATGAGAGCCTACTGACCTTCTTATCACCTGACGGGGGAGTTTCCCTGGTTGGTCGTAACGCGTGGAAGGAACACGTTATTCCAACCAGTTCCCTTCCCCTCCACCAGGCGCCCCGGCTGGCCAGGGGGAGGCAGTATAGTGACCAGGATTACTGCATGTTTTTGTGAGGGTACCTACCCTAGGGAACACGGGGAGAACATGCAAACTCCACACAGAGCGGTGGTGTTGAATGCACTCTGCCTCCCTCCTTTTGAGCCCCTCGGTGCTGTGAGCCTCAAAATGGTTAGTCTTAAGACGGTCCTCCTGGTGGCCCTGTCTACGGCTAAGAGGGTCAGTGACCTGCATGCACTCTCGGTGAGTTCGGAGTGCTTGAGGTTTTCGGGTGATCTGCTGAAACCGAACCTGGCGTTCGTTACCAAGACCGGGGTGGTAGCACCGGCTCCTATCGAGTTGGTAGCGTTTCATCCACCTCCTTTCGCTTCGGCGGAGGATGAACGGTTACATTGTCTCTGTCCAGTGAGGGCCCTGAAGCTCTACTGTCAGATGACGGCGGTCAGTAGGTCGTCAACACAACTGTTTGTCTCCTACGGCCGAGGTGATCAGCGGAAGGCGTTCGCTAAGCCGATGCTTTCCAGGTGGATAGTTGAGGCCATAAGGCTCGCCTATACTAGCAGTGGGGCCCCTGTACCTGTTGGACTGAGGGCGCACTCGACTAGGGGGTTGGCTGCTTCCTGGGCCCTCTCTAGGGGGGCTTCGGTCCAGGATATTTGCACGGCCGCTAACTGGTCGTCTCCTTCGACCTTTGCAGCTTTCTACAGCCTGGACGTGGCGGCTTCCTCGGTGGCACACGCAGTCCTGGGCGTGGCAGCCTCATCTACTTGAGGTGCCTTTCTCCTCCTGATGTGATCCCGTGGGGCTAACGATCAGTTGGTCCTCGGGAGCAGGGGGCCCTGTTCCCTTATTATAGGGTTAGTAGGTGACGGACCTTGTCTTCTATTAGCTGAATAAGGCAGACTTCGGTCTCTCAGGGTCTCTTTTATCTCATCCCTTGTGCCGCGTCCGGGCCCGGTGGGTCTGGGCGCCCCCGGAGGCTGGGGCCCCGCCGTGTGCGGGCCCCTGAACCGGAGGGGGCATGTGCGGTTTTCAGGGATTGAATGTTTTTAACGCTTCCGGGGGGTTTATAGATCCCATAGTGATTGCCTCACGACTCAAAACGACAAAGGACTAGAGATTACGTAGGTAACCCCGGTTCTTTTAGTTTAGGAGTGAGGCACTCACCAAACACCCCTTTGTTTCGCCACTGCGAACAGAGGACCCATGTTAAGAGGAAGTACTACGTCACGACCGGGCCTTTTATGTCCTTCCGGAAAGGGGAAGGGACAGCCGGTGACGTGACATACCCTCTAGTCCAATGAATGGGCCCCGGGAGCGTATTGTGTAGCTCTGTTACATCGCCAGATGGCGCTGTTTCCCCATAGTGAGTGCCTCACTCCTAAACTAAAAGAACCGGGGTTACCTACGTAACCTCTAGTTTTTGTGCAGTGCCCTTTGATTAGAAAATGCGTTCAAATGCAATTGATTATTGAGAAACCATTATGCACGCAGTGACGCAGCATGCGCAAATGGTAATGTAGGTAATGAATGTATTTGTGCAAGATGACCCTGCTATATAAAATGTGTATATTACTCGTTCATCATGGTTCATGTTCAAATAGCTCAATCCAAAATATAATGCTGTAGGCCTAAGTGTTATGCTGTATTTACGCACCTGCTTGCAATTAATGCATTCATATAATTATGACCGGTATTTTTATCAGATGTCCGATAAATTTGAATCGAACACATATTGGGTGTGTGTATGTTCAACTGGACCTAGATTAGTCTTCTAGCTGCCAAAAGATATTACACCTCCACAGTTTTTGTGTAAATATACTTGTACTGCTCCTAGTATTGATTATATATTTGATATAGTATTGTATGTCTTTAAAGGTCTTGATGCATTGAATACACAGGACCACAATGGAAGCAAATCAAATGGAAGTGTTATCCTTTTAGCATTACTATATTATGTTACTTATTAAAGGTTCTATGACATTCATTTTCACTTTTTTTATTTTTTTGGGGGGGTTTTATGATCTCAATTACACCAAAAAAATCGGAACTTTGAACATTCAGTGGATTTTCTCTGGTCTGGGGTTTTCTGAATAATTAGGCTGAAAAGTAATCTGAGCTTGGCCCTTCGGCAGTGAGGTCACAGCCGATTAATCCCGCCCACTCTCCTCCTCGCCCCTCCCCTCCCCTATCCTTTCCTTTGGGGGGGGGGGGGGGTGGGGGGGGAGCAGAGGCGATGATTGACAGGCAAAATCCCTCACCAGCGACACCCGCAGGCAAAGATTTCTTTTTTCATTGCAGTTGAAAAGGCTTTAGAAATGTGAGAGAAAAACACCTGCCATGGATCAATGGAGTGGATTTTTTTGTTAAAACTTTCTATACACGTTTGAAGGACCATGACAAAGACTTTTAATGTGTGGTAAAACTGAACGTCATGAAACCTTTAATGAAAGTAATCGACAGAACAACGACGTGTTATATTTATGTCAGTTTATTACAATAGTCAGCCATTGCATAAGCCAATAACACAAGCGATACCGCGGCTGGTTTGATAGAGACACACAGCCGGAAGCGGAAGGCCTACAAATTCACGCCCACTTTTGAGACAGCGCCGCTACTCGAGGTTCTTTAGAACGATGAACTGCAGCTCTCAATGCAATCTCTATGAGAAAAATACCGTAATTTCACTGGTTAACTACTGAAGCTGTAGCGATTTTTTTTGTGTTCTAATAATGTGTCCTATTTGTTCAATTTGGCCTTTTTAATGTCCCATATCTGTCATCTCGATATGCTACCCACAATATACTATATTATACTCCATCAGTATGTCAAAACCGCTAGCATCGGAGATCTAGAGTTTAAGTGGTCGCACGGTATATAGACAGGTTTCCTGTTAGTAAACATGGGAGGATATGACCGTGCAGATCCGGGGGTAGCCTATAGAGGGCGCCATTACCCGCAGCAGCTCTGGTCAAATGTCCATTCATAAAATAAATGATCTTCACCGGGTTTAATTAAAGTAGATTAAATTATGCAGTTTGTAATACCTTGTTTACTCAATAAAAATGATTTGTCGGAAGTTGGATCTGTTTGTATATAATAGCAGCATTATGCCTATTATGCCTATAATAGCAGAATTATGGCTATCTAACTCCCGAACATAACAACAGAGTGAACGGCGCAACAATTCGTTTCCCCCGAGCATGCGCAGATTGCGCATTCTGCTCTGTGATGACGTCGCGCGGAAATCCGTCTATATGTCACGGACGCATCCCTTGAGGTTTTCAATACCCAGAAAACTGGCGAAAGTGTCCGTTTTCAATATGTTTTGGTCATTATCTCTGGAACAGAAGGTCCAATCTGCTCAGTTCAAAGCTTGTTGGATGCGTAACTTTGAGGACATTACGCATGCACATTTTCAGGTTATTTGTTTTTTTTAGGGGAGGCGAGATCTTAGTTGGGCAGGCGACCGCCTTTCCTGCCTCCACAGTGGGTACGACACTGGTCGCCGCTCGGCGCTCATAAAGACAGTGATGTCACTGAAATGCGACAACTTGTCTGTCTGCCGTTTACCCTCTGCTGTGTTAACATTATGGGTAACTCGTTAAAGTGGCAAATTAAATGTGAAACACATCAACTATTAAGAAAACAAGAAGATATGTTGACAAAGACACTCCATACATTTGGACACATATTTTCATTTAAATTAATATCGTCTCCAGTTAATGTAGGAAATAGGAATATTTTAAAAGTAGGCTAATTCTCATATCCTCTCATAGGGAATGCATTGGCAGGTGCAGTTCATCGTAACGGACCTCGAGTAGCGGCGCTATCTCAAAACTGGGCGTGAATTTGTAGGCCTTCCGCTTCCGGCCGTGTGTCTCTATGAGGATTTTACTGGATTCAGGGTGTCTTTATACATGAGATGAATGTCGTCACAGTGTAATCCAAGTACATTCATTAATGTTTTTATTAGAACAGGTTACCTATTTGAGACTCTTGACCTTTCCAAGTCTATGTCACAATCCATGGTCAAGCAGGGAAACCCTGTCTCATCTTGCCAGGTCTTCTTCTAAAAGTAGTTTGTTGCCTTTGTAAGTGTTGTCTAGGCTTTGCTGGGATGTCTTATGTCCAAATCAATTTTGTGCTGTGTCACAAGTCATGCACTTCACTCATATGGTCAGTTTCTTCTCTTATTACTGCAGTGGTCAGTTAGCCTGGCGTAGACAGACTATATCACTGCGTGGATATGAGTCTGGTGCTTCTATGAGGACGTTTTTTTTCCAAGGGGGCGCGATCAAAACAATGACTCTCGACGCAATTGGTTAGACCTACAAACCAACTACCAATTACAGTCTCCCATATTCGAATACTGGGCCCTGATTGGTTACCCACGTCTTCTGGAGCAGGAAATGGATTCTCTATGGAGCGGTGCCAGACCCAAATCCCAGAGTGCAATTTCTTTTGGCACTCGCAAATTCGTCTGGTCCCAGGCTAGTGGTCAGTGGCAATGAGTCTTTAAATAGCTCCAGGTGTGCTATTACTTCAACTTGACTTGGGGCGAGCAGTAGAGTGGGTGAGGGGTCAGCTTTACTGACCCTGTCTTCTTATTAATGTATCTTTTAGTCATCTTGGTATATATTGATCCCTATAGATCATGTATATAATCAATAATTGATAACAATTACTATATTTTTTGCAAACTGTTAATAATCAATCAATTGAGAACAACATAAATATAAATGATTTAAACGTACAGAAGGAATAGAATGGTAGTTGTTGGTTTAATCTAACAACTACCATTCTATTCATCTGTTCTTCTCCTTCTTTGTGTCATTTCCAGCTGGAACAGAGCAGGCATGTGATGTTCCAGTCTATACTTGTCACAACGGGAACTGTGTTGGTGACACATTGCTGTGTGACAGTAAGGACGACTGTGGTGACGGCTCTGATGAGCTCAACTGCTTTAACGAGTGTTTGAACAAGGACCTGAGTGGCTGCTCCCAGATATGTGAAGACCTCAACATAGGCTTCAAGGTATGGAAACAACACCCATTTGACACAGATTCCACAAAGACACTAATGAAACATATGGTCTTCATCTCTGTTCCTGTCTCCTTACAATGTACATGATTTGTCCCTGTCTCCTTACAGTGTACACGATCTGTTCCTGTCTCCTTACAGTGTACACGATCTGTTCCTGTCTCCTTACAGTGTACACGATCTGTTCCTGTCTCCTTACAGTGTACACGATCTGTTCCTGTCTCCTTACAGTGTACATGATCTGTTCCTGTCTCCTTACAGTGTACATGATCTGTTCCTGTCTCCTTACAGTGTAAATGCCAGCCTGGCTTCCATCTGCAGGTCGATGAGAAGACGTGTGGGGACATAGATGAGTGTAGCACCTATCCCTGCACCCAGCGCTGCATCAACACACTTGGCAGCTTCCACTGTCTCTGTGTGGAGGGCTTCCAGCTCAGCCCTGAAGACCCCACCATCTGCAAGTCCACATCTGGTAAGAAACAACTATAGTCTTGCTTTGAGAGCTGTGTGGATTTTTAAAGGTATTTTTTAAATGAATTTGGGTTGCATAGCAAGTGTTACCCTATTCGGTAGCACTTGCTATGCATCCTATGTGTGTAACACATCATGAACATACTTATAAGGCATTATAATATGCTCATAACCCTGTATAATTAAGTGTGGGTTCTCTAGTGTGTCATGTGTCACTCACCTAACCCCTGCTCATGATGCTAGGGTGATATAGACCTCACACCTCGGACTCACCTAACCCCTGTTCATGATGCTAGGGTGATACTAGATCTCACACCTAGGACTCACCTAACCCCTGTTCATGATGCTAGGGTGATACTAGATCTCACACCTAGGACTCACCTAACCCCTGTTCATGATGCTAGGGTGATACTAGTCCTCACACCTAGACTCACCTAACCCCTGTTCATGATGCTAGGGTGATACTAGACCTCACACCTAGGACTCACCTAACCCCTGTTCATGATGCTAGGGTGATACTAGTCCTCACACCTAGGACTCACCTAACCCCTGCTCATGAGGCTAAGGTGACTAGAGACCATGTACCTGTCAAACTACTTCAAAAGAGTGATAAACTACCATGGGCACAACACCAGAGGGAGCTCCAGTGATCTCATCCCTCCCAGATTCAGCACAAACATGGGGATGAATTCATTCTACTATTATGCCACCAAAATGTGGAATGTCTTACTATACCACCAGGCATGACAACGTGTGACTCCCTACCTTACTTCAAAACTGCAATTTTCAACTGGACCTAGACTAGTCTTCTAGCTGCCAAAAGAAATGACCCCCCCACAGGTCATTCCCCACATGTAAACATACTTTTACTGCTCCTTATATTGATTATATATTGTATAGTATTGTGTGTTTTTAAATGTCTTGATGAATTGAATACACAGGACCACAATGGAAACAAATCCCTCAGGGCCTCTTGTGTTATCCTTTTAGCATTATTGTAAAACTATATTACTATACTTTTTCCAAACTGTTAATAAAGTATTCAATGAATCAATCAATACAGAATGAATTGAAAACAATATAAATATAAATTATACAAACATACAGAAGGAATAGAATGGTAGTTGTTGGGTTAATCCAACAACTACCATTCTATTCATCTGTTCTTCTCCTTCTTTGTGTCATTTCCAGCTGGAACAGAGCAGACATGTGATGTTTCAGTCTATACTTGTCACAACGGGAACTGTGTTGGTGACACATTGCTGTGTGACAGTAAGGACGACTGTGGTGACGGCTCTGATGAGCTCAACTGCTTTAACAAGTGTTTGAACAAGGAGCTGAGTGGCTGCTCCCAGATCTGTGAAGACCTCAACATAGGTTTCAAGGTATGGAAACAACACAGCCATTTGACACAGATTCCACAAAGACACTAATGAAACATCTGGTCATCATCTCTGTTCCTGTCTCCTTACAATGTACATGATATGTTCCTGTCTCCTTACAGTGTACATGATCTGTTCCTGTCTCCTTACAGTGTACATGATCTGTTCCTGTCTCCTTACAGAGCACATGATCTGTTCTTGTCTCCTTACAGTGTACATGATCTGTTCCTGTCTCCTTACAGTGTACATGATCTGTTCCTGTCTCCTTACAATGTACATGATCTGTTCCTGTCTCCTTACAGTGTACATGATCTGTTCCTGTCTCCTTACAGTGTAAATGCCAGCCTGGCTTCCATCTGCAGGACGATGAGAAGACGTGTGGGGACATAGATGAGTGTAGCACATATCCCTGCACCCAGCACTGCATCAACACACCTGGCAGCTTCCACTGTCTCTGTGTGGAGGGCTTCCAGCCCAGCCCTGAAGACCCCACCATCTGCAAGTCCACGTCTGGTAAGAAACAACCATAGCAATATTTTGAGAGCTGTGTGGATTTTTAAATGTAAACCAACTCACATGTCATGTCTCACTTTCTCCAGAGGTGGAGCCCTTCATCATCTTTGCCAGCGGCAACTATCTGAGGAAGATGAACTTGAACGGCTCCAATGACACAGTGCTCAAACAGGTGAAAACCACTGAACATAACAACACATCCTATACAATAATCTGTACAGACTGCTTTTGACATGTTGGAATGTATTCCTGTCAGAGACTAACACAACTACTGTGGTGTGACAGGACTCACCCAATGCAATGGCTCTGGACTTTAACTATCAGCAGCAGATGATGTACTGGACAGACGTGACTCCACAAAACAGCAAGATCAGTCGCATGAACATCAATGGCAGTGACGTCCAGGTCAGTGTGACAATGACAACAATGAGGACGAATGGCAGGGAAGGGACACCATATTTATGTTAACACTCTCACCGCCAGGCCCGTAGCCTACGGGCCGATAAATCCAACTGTAAAGCGCCGATCCCGTAGCCTACGGGCCGTGATGCTTTTTCGTTTTTTTTTTTTTTTTTTTTTTTTTTCAATTTCCGGTAGGGCACATTTTATTGTAACACCACCGGAAACAGAATTATTTGGGATCCGGTTTTGCCGAAGCCGTCAGCCCTCGTTCTAATGACGAAACTGAAACTCAGTTTTCTCCTTGTTTTTTTCTTCTCCTCGGTGATCACTGTCTAACATAAACCGTTCTAACTACAACATGGAGATTCCGTTTGACACATGGTTTTCACTGCTCGAACCAGGCAGATGTCCGCGATGTTTACAAACAGTGCGCAGCTCGATTTTAAGGATTTTAACAATGTCTATGGCGTTGTGAAAAAGACAAAAAACAACAATAAAACGTTGGCACTGGTGAGTACATTATGAGATTAACCTCTGGCGGTCAATGTGTTAATAGTTGTATTCAAAATGTTTATACTTTTTTTCAAAATGTCCATACTTTTAGACAAATTGATCTTTGAAATCACTGTTAAATAGAAAACAAGAAAATAAGATGTCTGGTGGCTCACAGACCATGTGCAGCTAGTCTCGCGTGGCCAGACTGTTTCCTACCACAATGTTCAAATGCTTCTGGTCATAAAGTCTGGAGCAACCGAAGCTCTGTTGATGATCAAGCGATAAAGCAGATGTGACGCCTCTTCCCCACTTCCATCTTTACAGTCACGCTAATGTATCCTATTATAAATCCAAAGAATCAAAGCATATATAGCTTGCTGCTTAGCAGAAATGGAAACTAACACATAAAACCTAAAGCTACTTTACAATATATTTTTGACAAACAGATGCCAGGAGGTGTAGTTCCAGACTCTATATAACATTAAGGAGGTGTAGTTCTAGACTCTATATAACATTCAGGAGGTGTAGTTCCAGACTCTATATAACATTAAGGAGGTGTAGTTCTAGACTCTATATAACATTCAGGAGGTGTAGTTCCAGACTCCATATAACATTCAGGAATTGTAGTTCCAGACTCTATATAGCATTCATGAGGTGTAGTTCCAGACT
This sequence comes from Gymnoscopelus microlampas, assembly GCF_963454915.1. Taxonomy (NCBI): domain Eukaryota; kingdom Metazoa; phylum Chordata; class Actinopteri; order Myctophiformes; family Myctophidae; genus Gymnoscopelus; species Gymnoscopelus microlampas. Next base: position 7,266,279 of record NC_139948.1, read on the forward strand.
CAATATAACATTCAGGAGGTGTAGTTCCAGACTCTATATAGCATTCAGGAGGTGTAGTTCCAGACTCTATATAACATTCAGGAGGTGTAGTTCCAGATATATAACACTCAGGAGGTGTAGTTCCAGACTCTATAGACGGGTTTCCGCACGACGTGATCACAGAGTAGAATGCGCAATCTGCACATGCCCGGGTAGAACGAACCGGAAGCGCCCTTCACTCTGTTGTTGTGTTCGGGATTTAGATAGGCATAATGCTGCTATTATAGGCATAATAGGCATAATGCTGCTATTATATACAAACAGATCCAACTTCCGACAAATCATTTTTATTGAGTAAACAAGATATTACAAACTGCATAATTTAATCTACTTTCATTAAACCCGGTGAAGACCATTTTTTTATGAATGGACATTTGACCAGAGCTGCTGCGGGTAATGGCGCCCTCTATAGGCTCACTTTAGAAATTGCATGCAAATCCCTCTCTTGCGCACGCAGCATCCTCTTATGTTTACTAACAGGAAAACCTTCAATATAACATTCAGGAGGTGTAGTTCCAGTTCCTCTGCACTTGCTTTGAAGTGGGGAAGAGTGCCTCTTCCCCACTTCCATCTTTACAGTCACGCTAATGTATCCTATTATAAATCCAAAGAATAAAAGCATATATACCTTGCTGCTTAGCAGAAATGGAAACTAACACATAAAACCTAAAGCTATTTTACATTTTTTTTTTTTTTGACAAACAGATGCCAGGAGGTGTAGTTCCAGACTCTATATAACATTAAGGAGGTGTAATTCTAGGCTCTTCCAGACTCTATATAACATTAAGGAGGTGTAGTTCTAGACTCTATATAACATTCAGGAGGTGTAGTTCCAGACTCTATATAGCATTCAGGAGGTGTAGTTCCAGACTCTATATAACATTCAGGAGGTGTAGTTCCAGACTCTATATAGCATTTAGGAGGTGTAGTTCCAGACTCTATTTAACATTCAGGAGGTGTAGTTCCAGATATATAACACTCAGGAGGTGTAGTTCCAGACTCTATTTAACATTCAAGAGGTGTAGTTCCAGTTCCTCTGCACTTGCTTTCCTGTCTGAAAGAAAGAAAGAAAGAAAGAAAGAAAGAAAGAAAGAAAGAAAGAAAGAAAGAAAGAAAGAAAGAAAGAAAGAAAGAAAGAAATGTATGTATGTCTCATTGACAGGTCCTTCACAGCACATCGCTCAGCGGACCAGGCGGTCTGGCTGTTGATTGGATAGGAGGAAACCTGTACTGGTGTGACAGAGACAGGGACACCATAGAGGTGTCCAAACTAAACGGGTCGTACCGAACAGTCGTGGTCAACACCGGCCTGGACAATCCACGTGGCATGGCTGTAGATGTACGCTACGGGTAAGAGCACTGTGGTGTGATCATGAACCTCATGTTGATGAATGTATCAACCATCCTGTGATACAAGAAGACTGAATTAGTAAACTAAAACGGATGAGATTGCATGATATTATGTAGCTACTTAATGTAGCTACAGAAGAATTTAGAAGGGTTGCATTCATCACGTGAGGGCAATTTAAATGGTGTCATATAAGTTGTCACAGACAGACAGACAGACAGACAGACAGACAGACAGACAGACAGACAGACAGACAGACAGACAGACATACATACTCACAGTTTAACGTTACTTTATCAGACAGTGTATTATTATTGTATTATTATTGGGGCTTTATAGATGTCTATACTCTCTGAAACAAATCATAGGAAAGCACATTTTTGCACCATGGATGAAGTCTTATCATACTGCCTGTCTACTAGTACTGTACACTCACTGTGTGATTTGTTGTGAACAGTGACCCTGAGTGTCTCTCTGACAGATACTTGTACTGGACCGACTGGGGCAACAACCCTCACATAGAGAGGATGGGGATGGACGGCACCAACAGGAGAGTCATCGTGAAGGAGAAGATCACCTGGCCCTTTGGTCTGACATTAGACTACATCAATGATCGCATCTACTGGGCTGATGCCATAGAGGATTACATTGAGTTTGCCAACCTGGACGGAACCAACAGACACACAAGTAATACGCACTCATGCATGCACGCACAACTATGTGTGTCTAAGGTTACTTGTCTAAATATGGTGTTATCTCTACAGATTATTTGTCCATAGTCACAAAATGTAAAATATGTAAGATTTTAAGAACACAACCTGTAATTACACAGTTAACATGTTCATTGTTTAAGTTAAATTACTAAGCTGGATTTCATGGCTGTGTATAAGAATAGCTTTTGCTCATTTTCAGGAGGAGAATAGTAATGCAAGTTTAGATTATTTACGTTTATAATATATATTTTATTGATGCATTTGAACACATAATGTATCTTTATTAAAAGGATAAACCCCTTTAGATGTATCATGATGTTTTCCAGGGGGTCCTTATCACAAGTACACAAAGAGTACAATAAGTACAATAAGGGTATGTTCATGCATTGACAGGGCCGGACTGGGACCAAAATTCAGCCCTGGCATTTTGGTCCGAACCAGCCCACCACCCCCCGGGCCGTTTTGTCAACGGGGGGGGGGGGGTGTTTCACTGCTTCAGCCCAGCCCTGCACATGAACTCTGCAGCCGCACTGAGGCCCCTGCTGGAAAGCATCCCAGCCCAAACATTAACGTAACTAATAATTGGGCCGCACGACCCGGAAATAATCCTAAAACGAGAGCATTTTTTTTTTTTTTTGGAAAAAAACTTCTTTTTTTTGGGGGTGGGGGGGGGCAGCGGCCCACTGGCCCAGCGGCCCACCGGGCAAATGGTACGCCAAATGGCCAGTCCGCCGCTGTGCATTGACTTACCCATGTAGAGCTACATGAACAAAACTACAGACCTTTACATACAGTACATGCACATGCAGTAACATGCAATAATATGCCCATAATAATTACAATTCACTTTTTTGTCTTCACTCCTATGCTAACAAACCTAGAAATACTCAAAAAATACAGTAAAACAAAATAAACAGTTGTAATTCACCTTCTTCACAGTTGACACTACAACATGACCAGTGGATATTCAACAATATTCAACAATTCACATGAACCAAATATTACCTTATTTTCTCCTGTTATAAAACAGTCTCTACTAGTGATGAACGGGCCGACCCGTAACCCGCGGGTCCCGCAGGTGGTCGAGTCAGGATTTCAGAGGCAATTATGCGGGCTGTGGGTGAGCGGGTCAGCCGCTCTCACACGCAAAAAATAAATAATCACATGCTCTTATTTAATCTTTATTCCTAATAAGAATACGAATAATAACAATAAAACAGTTTGAATACACTTGGGGTGTATACTTGAAGCTTATTTTCCTTCATGATTTTACAGAATTACATGTACGACCCTTGGGGCTCAACCCGCCCGAGCCATAGATATATATGGGTTTGCGGGGCAGGTCGAGGCGGGTTGGGTTCCGTGGCGGGGCGGGGCGGGTCATGAAAAAACCCGACCCGCATATCACTAGTCTCTACTAATTTAAGAGTAAACAAAGAGATGTTGAAGATGTATGATGCCCTTTTCAATCCATGTACTGATTAACAAGTGTTTTCTTGTTAATTGTGGAGTCAGGATTAGTGAATGAGAAAGAATGAGTGAATGCTGATGGTGAGTAAGCACATTGTATAATATTCTGACTCTTTTGGTTTTATGTATCTGTAGTTGTGAGTCAGGACATCCCCTTCATCCGGGCTATAACTCTGTTTGAGGAGCACATCTACTGGACAGACATGGAGACCAACTCCATCTACAGAGCCCACAAGACTCAGGGTACCAACAAGACCAAGCTCATCAGCATCACAGACGGACCTAATGGCATCCACATCTACCACCCCTATAGACAACCTGAGGGTCTGTACCACCTACTGTATACAACACTCTCATTATTACTCTTCACGCTGGTTATGACTTATCTGTTTTGAAACGTGCTATAGAAATCCTATAATACATTGCTAAACCCAAAACCCAAAAACAAACCCTGCCACTGTGTGGGAATAAACACAAAAACAACATATCAATGTCACTAACAACACACGCCACAACGCGCAGACTGACTACGCGCAGTCTGTAGGCCACTTCACACTGCTCAGCAGCACACATCTGCCCCCTCGCAGCATAATTAATTGCGGCCAACACAAACTCACAACATTACGGTCGGCCATGTTGTTCCTTAGCGTCATCGCCGACCACCGCCCAGCGAGACCCAAACCGCGAGGCGGACCAAATTTCGTGTACACCATTTGTGTTACCTTTTATTTCCTCCGAGGTGGAAACTGGAAAGACTGGTGATGCGAGGTTAGTTCCCTTTAGCTCTCACGCTGTGTGTGTGTGTGTGTGTGTGTGTGTGTGTGTGTGTGTGTGTGTGTGTGTGTCTGTGTGGACTACTGCACGCTTTTGTGGGTCTTTGCGAAATCCCGAAGTGGAGTTTATTGGTCATTGGAACGGTGATGCACGTCACCCCTTTGTCAAGTGGGTATTTTCAAACCCTGGAATGGATTTAGGGGAGCATCAGAGTGTTTGTGTTGGAGCGCCTCAGCGCGGCTGCAGAGTTCATGTGCAACCTCTTCCATGCGATGTTTCGCGGGGGTCCAAAAGGGTCCGCGATGTTTGGCGGGGGTCCCGACACTCCCAGGGGACCCGGGGGTCCCCCATATTGAATATCAGTGTTGCCACATTTGCGCCAGAAACAAGC
>NC_139948.1:7276013-7403513 GCF_963454915.1 Gymnoscopelus microlampas
GTGTCCGTGGACATGTTCCAGTACCTGAGGGATGAGGTCTTGTGGGACCACTACTTGAAGAAGAGGTTTGTGTGTAGAACGGTAGCAAATCTGACGGACAAGGAGGCCGTCAGCCACTGAGAGCCGACCAAACTGTGCCCACAACTTACGTAGAGTAGGCGGAGCAGTACGTATCTTCCCCGGTGGGGGTCTCTGTCCTTCTTCCAGCCATGTGACAACGATCCGCAATTCAGGGTCCGCCTGCTGTTTTTCTCTACGTTTTTCTCTAAGTTCTTCTACGCAGAACCTGTACGTGCCATCCTTCTTCTTTATCAGCACCACTGGTGCCGACCATGGGCTATGAGATTCCTCAATCACTCCTTGCTCGAGTAACTTGACGATTTCTGCATGAATGATAGCCTGTTTTGCTGGCGAGGTGCGATAAGCACGTTTCTTTACAGGTTTGGCCTCCCCCGTGTCGATACGGTGCTCCACCAGATTTGTGCGCCCATAATCATGTGAATGTATACTGAAGACATCCGAATAATCTGCCATTAGTGACTGCAGTTGCTCTTTCTGAGCTGGTGTACAGCATGCGTCTCCCACATTGACTTGGGGCATTGTGGTACAGTATATTGACAGTCATTGGTTTTGGGAACAGTGAGAGGCTCGGACTCCACCACTGTATAGTTCTCCTGTTGACGTCCTAGTAGGGGATGGAACTGCCCCAAGTTCTGTCCCTTTTTTAGGTGAATGGGTTGTGTGGAGGGGTTGGCCACCCTCACTGTAGCGATGCCATGTGTCACTGTTGTGAGCGCCCTTGCCACTGCCAACCCTGTGGTGTCAGTCTGAGACGGTTCCAGAAAGGTTACATAGTTCTGAGCCACAGGGGAAGGAGACTTAACTAAGTCGACTGCGGCAGTCACCATCATCTCTGACAATGGTGGCACAATCACTGGGGCGGCACTTACTGCATTACACTGGAAGGGGATAAGGTTTGACATGTTCAATAGTGGCTCCTGGTGGCCATACAAGGACATACATTGGGTAGCAAAGTCAATGAGGGGGGTAAGAACACGCTCCGCACCCCATACTCTGGGTGAGGATGTCCGGCCCCTGTAAGGCGAATCACCATAGCGTGTGGTGCCACATGTGCTGTCATCGCGGCGCGTTGCTGTACGGCCTCTAGAGTAGTCGTCATGGTCATGTGGGGAATAACGTGGAGATGGAGAATATTCACGTCTCCTCTGTGGCATGTTGCGAGCCCCATAGTGATCATAGTTGTCAAGGTGCCCTGTTGTCATAGTATTAATTTCGGTGAGGGGAGTACTCCCGCCGGTCAGGTCTGTCTCTAGCACTCATACTGAGGCTCTTTTTTTGTCACTGTATTAACCTCCAGCTGCAGCCGTGCCACCCGGTCCGACAGGTACTCCAGCTGGTCGTCTGTGCGCCTATGCTGCTGCTGCTTAATATCCCTTATGTCTGCCTGCATTTGGGCAATGGCTGGTGCTACGTTTGTCCCTGTATTTGGGGCAGGTAGTATGTTGGGGGGGGGTTGTGACAGACATGAGTTGGCTGGGGGAGTTAATGTTAAGCGCAAGCTGGGCACGCTCGCACTGAGCAGCAACTTTCAAAGCTGAGTCCACAGCAGTGGCACCATGCTCATGTATCTTTAGCTGTAAGGATGAGTCAAGCCCTGCCACAAATCTTCTGAATAGTTCACACTTCTTAGCCTCCATGCCATAATTAGGGAACGCTTCCTCCACTAAACAAGACAGATCTGCTAAGTACAGCTCCAAAGGCTCGTTACGTTTGCGGGGCCGTGCTGTAATATAGGTCTGGAACGTTGCCAAAAACTGCGCCCGTCCAAAAACTGCAGCCAGACGTTCTTTAACTTTTTCATAATCATCCTTGATGTCAGTAGGAAGGCTCTGCCAGTAGGCGAATGCTGGCACACACAAATTAGCTGGTAAAAGTTTAGCTTTGTTTACCTGTGATGAAGACACATTGACTGCTACTTCAAACCGTGTAATCCAGAAGTTAAATGATTCATCTCCGTCCCCAGTAAAGGCAGCTGGTAATTCCAGCCGGAACGGCAAATCTGCTCTCGCAGGTGGGGCTTCCACTTCGTCCGGCATTGTGGTGGGGGGGAGAGACGTGGATTGTTGCCGACAAACTTGCTATGGAGCGCTTAATGCTGCTTAGCACTCACAAGTCCTTTTGTTTGTTTGTTTTTTTCCGACGTTGAAAAAGTGGGAAAAAAAATCCTTTGGGCTGGTTCTTTAGCACCGCTGCCACCAGTATAACACTTGGGGTGCTACATAAAGAACGAGGAGTCTCTTTAGAATATCAACTTTTTACTCTTTTCATTCAACGTGTACAACCGGCAAACTCAGTACAACAACAACAACATTTCTTCTTCTCTCCTTCCTCACTCTCCATTTTCTTCTCTCTCTCTCTCGCTCCCCCTTCTGCTAGGCATAGGAACTTTTCAGTCTTACAAAAGCATGAGCTCGGCCGTGGCCTCCCTAGGCTGGTGAAGGGAGTGTAGCGCCCAGGATCACTTAGAAAATTGACACCGGGTGAAAAATAAGGGTTACAAAATCACGGGATAAAAAAAGAGAGTAGCAGTTGCATGGCGTGCTTTTTAGTGTCCAAAACATGAACTGTCAAATGTGAATCTAAATAAATAATTATGTGTAATAACATTAGATTAGTGAAGAGGTCATTTCAGTTCAACAGATTATCCCTTGGCATTATGCAGCAATTAGATTTTTCAATAGAAAGTGACACAATTAATTGTATATACGCAAACAAACAAACTATATTTCCTAAAACTGTTGTCAATACTGTATACATATTTTAATCTGTTTTGATATAAATCATACATTTCATCATCAGGAGAAACAAAGGACATCTGGTCCTGTATTTGAACACATTAACAAGCAGCTGTACTGGTAGAGAGGATCCATGTTCTCTGTTACAGTGAAACTCAATTATTTGATGATTTTTCTCCTCCTCAGCTCTCGAGGTTAAACCAACACACAACTCAACAGGTAAACAAAGATGAAAGAAGAACAACTGATCATAGATTACAGTGTTGTAATACAATGATGTAATGTTGTAATGAAAGAAATGCTGTTTTAATGCTTACTCTGTACAGAGTCTGATGATGATGAACCAGTAACTATACTGGTTGTCAAAACAGTGATTAACTAGAAAAAGTGCTCCTCGGAGCACAGGTTTCCGCCAGGTCAGGTAGGCTATTGTGGCCTCCTGGTGGCGCTATAATAGGCCAACGTGAAAAGGGTGCCATTTCTTCTTAGGCCTTGCACGACAATCGGACACTGACTGCATTCGTGATTTGAGGCATTTTGTTAAAAACATGTGTTTTGCTAAATTAGACCTGTTGGTGGCACTATAACAGGCCAATGTTAAAAGGGTGGCATTTGTTCCTCAACATAGTGTGAATGCGCGTGCAAAGTTTGAGCGCAATTGGAAGGTGCGTTCATGATTTGCAGAATTTTGTTCAAAACAAGCCAATAATGCAAACTTTAGATGTCAATCTTAGCCAATCAGTATGGAATATGAAAAATCAAACACATCCGTCGTGATCACATGACTATAGAGATCATGTGTACCGATTTGCGTGAAATTTGGATAAAATTGGAAGGAGTAGTATAAAAAAATGTGTTTTACACAAGTTGGCCTCCTGGTGGCGCTATAGAAGGCAGATGTGAAAAATGCAGGGCAAAGGTTTTTCCTTTTTTCCTTTTACACAGATCGGTGCAATTATAGGTAAAAACACGAAACGGCCTGTTATAGCGCCACCATGAGGCTGATTTGAAAATGTTCAAATGGTTGTTCTTCCTCGGCCTAATGGGAATGTGTGTGCAAAATTTCACGGAAATTGCATGCTGTGTTCATGATTTGAGGCATTTTGTTCAAAACGGTGCACTCCTGCAACCTTTGGAAGACATTTTTAGCCAATCAGGATGGAATATGACAAATCTGAAAGACCAGTTTTGTTTAATGACTATAGAGATACTGTGTACCGATTTGTGGGATTTTTGGACAAAATCTGCAGGAGTACTGTCAAAAAATGTGTTTTGCACAAATTGGCCTCCTGGTGGCGCTATAACTGGCCCCTGTGAAAAATTTGGGGCAGAGGTTCTGCTCTGGTATCCAGGGACTGTGTGTGCACAGTTTCGCTGCGAGCAAGGCAACGGTGCCGGAGATTAGCTGTACACAGACAGATCGAATGACGGACGGACGGACGGACCAACCGACAGGGGGTAAAACATACTCTCTCGCCATGCCTTTCGGCCTGGTGGAGACAATAATGTGTAAAGAACACCATTTGTTATTTAAGGTGTCTTGTGGCCAGGTCTTAGACTTAGAGTTTGGAGCTTAGACGTATATGAGCTCTAGAGGAGGACATTGTTTCATGTTAGTTTGACGTATATGAGCTCTAGAGGAGGACATTGTTTCATGTTAGTTATTTTCTTTCTCTTTGAGTATTGAAATATTAATTCAGTTTGTTTATCGGCTTATGTTAAAAATGTATATTGTTACGTTTCTATACATTTTAGGTATTATTATCATATTAATATATAATTTATACCATCGTATTATATCATTTAATATGTGTCCTCCTCTGTGTGTGTACAGTTAAACAACTTCCAAATGCATTCATATAGGATTCATGTAACTTCTGTTTTGTTTTAATGAATTAATATTTTATTAACACTGCATACGATGGGACTCTTTAGATTTGTATTTCTTCTAAATGATGTATTCATCTCTCTCTCTCTCTCTCTCTCTCTCTCTCTCTCTCTCTCTCTCTCTCTCTCTCTCTCTCTCTCTCTCTCTCTCTCTCTCTCTCACTCTCTCTCTCTCTCTCTCTCTCTCTCTCTCTCCCCGCCCCCCAGAGTCAGTGAGGTTGGTGAATGGGACTAGTGTGTGTTCAGGCAGAGTGGAGGTGAAGTCTAATCAGTCGTGGGTCTCAGTGTGTGAAGGTGACTTTGACCAGCAGGATGCAGAGGTGGTCTGTAGGGAACTTGGCTGTGGGGCTCCTTCAGTCCTCCAGGGGGCGCTCTATGAAGAGGTGAATACATCAATGTGGACCAAAGAGTTCCAGTGTGAAGGCAACGAGTCTGTTCTCCTGGACTGTAGAACCTCAAACTCAACTAGAAACACCAGCTCATCTAATAAGACTGTTGAACTCACCTGCTCAGGTAAAATACACTATACTTTTGGTTTGGATAATTACTTTCTAAAATATTAAGTATTATATGTGATATGAATCTAAACATGCTGCATATGGTGAAAGTGAAGATATCGAAATCACTCAATTCAATGAATGCTATTGTTATAAACAAACTGTTAATTTTCATTCCTGTATAAATGTTATTTTCATCTGTTTTTATAAAAGTCATACATTTCATCATTCACTCATTCCCAGCGTGTGGATATCAAATAAATATCATCAAACAGGAAAATCAAAGGACATCTTGTCCTGTATTCCGACACATTAACAAGCTGCTGTATTGGTAGAGAGGATCCCTGTACTCTGTTAGGCCTACAGTAAAACTCATTTATTTGATGATTTTTCTCCTCAGCTCTCCAGGTTAAACCAACACAAAACTCAACAGGTAAACAAAGATGAAAAAAGAACAACTGATCATAGATTACAGTCTTGAAGGTATTTTAATTAAAGCAATACTTTTTACGGCTTATAGAGAATATGCGAGTGACATCATCGTTCCCGGAAGTTATGCGTGAACGCCTACTGAGTGGTAAAAAAAATACTGGTAACACTTTCTATGAAGGTCGCCTCTATAATGCTTTATGAGCTCATTTATAATGCCTTATAATGCCCTTATAAGGCATTATAATGCTCGTTATAAATGTTTATAATCATGTACGTATAACGACTTATAACCACGTTTATAACGTATTATAACTGCTGGTCATAATGCAGTGTTATGCTCAGTGGAACAGCACATTATAACTACCCTTAGTCAACTTAGTCAGTTGTAAAGGCTCAGAGAGAAGTGCTGTAATGTGTCATAACTAGGGCCGGGACTTTATCGCGTTAATTTCGATCAATTAATTACAGAAAAATTATCGCGCTAAAAAAATTAACGCATTTTAATCGCACCCGTTTTTGCACCGCGGAACGTTTATCACTGGACGAGTTTCAGACGGACCGCTTATGCCAGCGCACCAAGCTGAAACGACGCAAGCTTATCTAGCTGAAAGGACGTGGTTCTCACTTCTCAGACAACAAAGTTGACTGCAACCAGCACAGTGCATGAGCACTGCTTGATAATGTTGGCTGGGCATAAAATCTGTAATGGATGCCCCCCCCCACGCGCGCGTTTGTCCCGTTTAGGGGGGTTGGTGGCGGTAAGCTGGGGGGGGGGGGTGCATGATGCGGTGCGGATCACATGCGCGCGATTTTTATTAATAATTAATTAAACTACTATAAAACAACAGTAACAACAACACAATCTACCAGCCTCGAGTGGTGGAAAATAGCAGATCTACAAGCTCACTATGCCTTGCGCTTGTAGATCGGCTATTTTCACATGGTTACCACCACATGTTTTATTATAATAATCGAAATCTACAAAGTAACTAGTAACTAAAGTTTTCAAATAATTGTAGTGGAGTAAAAGTACAATATTTGCCTCTGAGATATAGTGGAGTTACTGGAGTAGAAGTAAAAGTATTAGAAATTGGAAATACTCGAGAGTCAAGTGCAAATACCTCAAAATTGTACTTAAGTACAGTTCTAGAGTACATGTACTTAAATACGTATGCCAAAATCCATTAAAAAAAATAGCTTTTCACGGTTTTCAGGTCAAATATTGATATGCGATTAAAATGCGATTAATTGCGATTAATTAATTACAAAGCCTCTAATTAATTAGATTAATTTTTTTAATCGAGTCCCAGCCCTAGTCATAACGCATTATAACCAAATGTTTATTAAATGGAATAATGTCTTATAAACATCAATAATATGCTATAACATGACTTTGAGACCTTTAAGTAAAGTGGCCACATATTCATGCGTTATTAGACATTGTAGCATACTATAATACCCTATAGCACGACACAGTGACCTTTAAGTAAAGTGGAAACATTCTTTAATGGTTATTAGCACTTGTATCATACTATAATACCCTATAGCACGACGTAGTGACCTTTAAGTAAAGTGGAAACATTCTTTGATGGTCATATATCATACTATAATACCCTATAGCATGACGTAGTGACCTTTAAGTAAAGTGACAAAATTCTTTATAAATCATTAGGATTTGTATCATATTATAATACTATATAGCTTGATGTAGAGAGAAGGAATGAGTCCATATCAGTGTGTTTTGAGTTTGTTCATTTTACTGGACATTATGGAACTGCAACAAGACAGTTAAACACATAAACAATGAATTTAAGGCACGTTTCTTCATCACATTATCATAACAGGATGCATTGGCTTTCTTTTTGATTGACAGCCATACTGTAACTGGACATAAACAGAATAATACATAACAGAAATAACATTTAAACAAAAAAATGTTTTACAAAAATATAACATAAATACATGACACCAAATAGTTCTGTTGTTTCCTAAATAGTATTACTATTACAGTGGGGTAGAATTCATTAATTAATCACAACACAGTCACACAGTAGCAGCTTGGGGCCTCTGCAGTCACTACTTCAGTGCAAGTTAGCTTTAGCTGCTAAGCTAAGAGGCTAAGCTAAGATGCTAAGCTAAGCTGCTCAGCATGGAGGACAATACTACAAAACAAACATTGTGGAGACAAATGGCCAACTTTCCCACCATTAAAATACCCCCTCGTCATATGCTACTTTATGTGTCTAAGTTTTGTTTACCCACTTTATGATATATCACCTCCTACAACAAGAAGGTTGATAGGGGCGGCCATAGCTGAGTGGTTAGTGAGCCTGCCTAGGGAGCCAGAGGCCCTGGTTGCCCCAGGTTCGATTCCAGGCCAGGCCAGAATATGTGTCGATGAAATGAAATTTGTCCCTGAGCAAGACTCTTAACCCCTAATTGCTCACAGGTTCTCATCGGAAACAAGACCGCAAGGACTTTCATGAACGACCTGTTAAAAGGAATTATCCTTTACAATGAATTAAGGCACATTCTGTCCAGTCTTCATCACATTGCATAACAGGATGTTGTGTTATTGTCCTCTTTGACTGACAAAATCCTGTAGCACTCACTGGAGTGTAATGCCCCCTTGTGGCGTGGCCTTTTATTGCTCTGTATGTGTTGTTGTTATTCAAGTTCATAGTAGATGTCATGGTATTACAAGTTAAATAGTTTCAAAGAGAGAGTTCACGCATAAGTGTACTTCTTTTCTGTCATATTGTTGTAATGTTAGTCTATTTACTTAATAGTCACTGTGTTCCATTCCTGCAAAAGACAACACATACAGAGCAATAGCTCCACCGCGCCACAAGGGGGCATTACACTCCAGTGAGCGCTACAGGATTCTGTCAGTCAAAGAGGACAATAACATAACATCCTGTTATGCAATGTGATGAAGACTGGACAGAAACGTGCCTTAATTCATTGTTGAATTATGTGTTTAACTATCTTGTTGCAGGTGGGATATCATAAAGTGGGTAAGCTTAGAAACATAAAGTAGCATATGACCAGGGAGTATTTTTATGGTGGAAAAGTTGGCCATTGTCTCCACAATGTTTGTAACTGCAATTGTCCTCCATGCTGAGCAGCTTAGCTTAGCATCTTAGCTTAGCATCTTAATTTAGCAGCTAAAGCTAACTTGCACTGAAGTAGTGACTGCAGAGGCCCAAGCTGCTACTGTGTGACTGTGTTGTGATTAATTAATGAATTCTACCCCACTGTAATAGTAATACTATTTTGGAAACAACAGAACTATTTGGTGTCATGTATTTATGTTATATTTTAGTAAAAAATGTGTTTGTTTAAATGTGATGTTATTTCTGTTATATATTATTCTGTTTATGTCCAGTTACAGTATGGCTATCAATCAAAAAGAAAGCCATTGCATCCTGTTATGATAATGTGATGAAGAAATGTGCCTTAAATTCATTGCTTATGTGTTTAACTGTCTTGTTGCAGTTCCATAATGTCCAGTAAAATGAACAAACTCAAAACACACTGATATGGACTCATTCCTTCTCTCTACATCAAGCTATAGAGTATTATGATATGATACAAATGCTAATGACTTATAAAGAATGTTGTCACTTTACTTAAAGGTCACTACGTCATGCTATATGGTATTATAGTATGATACAAGTGCTAATGACCATTAAATAATGTTTTCACTTTACTTAAAGGTCACTGCGTCGTCGTATAGGGTATTATAGTATGATACAAGTGCTAATAACCATTAAAGAATGTTTCCACTTTACTTAAAGGTCACTGTGTCGTGCTATAGGTATTATAGTATGATAAAATGTCTAATAACGCATGAATATGTGGCCACTTTACTTAAAGGTCTCAAAGTCATGTTATAGCATATTATTGATGTTTATAAGACATTATTCCATTTAATAAACATTTGGTTATAATGCGTTATGACACATTACAGCACTTCTCTATGAGCCTTTACAACTGACTAAGTTAGGGTAGTTATAATGTGCTGTTCCACTGAGCATAACACTGCATTATGACCAGTAGTTATAATACGTTATAAACGTGGTTATAAGTTGTTATAAATGATTATAAACATTTATAATGCCTTATAAGGGCATTATAATGCATTATAAATTAGCTTATAAAGCATTATAGAGGCGACCTTCATAGAAAGTGTTACCTGTGTTCTGGCCTTGACAGCCCATACATCCAAACAGGAAAGTCCTATCTGATTGTATTAAACAACGTTAAACTCACCAACATGGCAGCTGTACGGAAAGCTTGAATTATCCTCTTTATATGTGCAAGTTTGTGTTTCTTAAAAATCCACCGTAGACATGTTATGAGCTACTTTCTGTCAATAGATTCTGTGCAGGTGAATATTTTTCTAAGTATCAGAGTTTGGAAGCGCTCATTTTCTAAAACGCAACGTCCAGCTGCCTCCTGCATTATGTGCAAATTAGAAACAGGTGGTACACAGGACCGTTGAGTGATTTCCAACGAGCGCTTCCAAACTCCAACACTCCATGCTGCTCAATGTTTTGCCACTCAGTCTAGATGAGGGCGGCGTGTCCCGGTGGAAAAGTGACGCATGTGCATACTCTCTATTGTCTGTACAGACTCTGATGATGTCAGGTTGGTGGGAGGAACCAGTAGCTGTAGTGGCACACTGGAGATGAAACACCAGGGAGAGTGGAGACCATTGTTGGCTTGGTTTGACTGGAACAGGATGTCATCATCTGTAGTGTGTAGACAGCTGGACTGTGGCTTTGCTGTCTCAACAGAATTTACTTCTATTTCTACACGTCAAGCTGGATGGGTGATTCCATCATCCTGTGTTGGCTCTGAGTCTTCATTGATGGAGTGTGGACCAGTAAAGTCTTATGATTCTACTGTCACACTGAAGGTGAACTGTTCAGGTAAAACAATCACTTCAACAATGACACTAATCTGTACACTCTCTTATATCATTGCTCTCTTACACACTCTATAGCTTGTCTCTACTGTGCATAGATATGTCCCTCTATATCTGCATGTCTGTGTGGCTTTTAAAAGTTGGTCATTATAAAAATGCATTTAAAATGTGCCATTTCTGTTCATCTGGAGTTTATTCAGTGCATTTAAAGTAATGATTTGACATGTATAAATAACTCCATTTGTTATTTAAGTTGTCTTGTTATGTTTTTTTTACTAGATAAATGCATATTGAGTCACATGACTTGATAGTAGAGCAGATCTATGTTTAGACTTAATAGAGTATGTACAGTTCCAGATGCATTCTTTAAAGATGCATGTATCCATTGTTGTAATCTCTCAAGAACAGATTCTGGGGGGTTCGTCATATCGCGTACGCACTGGCCTACAAGTGGGCGTGCCTTCAGATCAGGAAGCAGGCCGCGCTTTACCCAATCAAATGTAGTGGGTGGGATTTACGTGTCTGCCGATCCTTCCCCACTAGAAACAAACCGAAACTCATTTCACAATAGCGTCCTCGGAGTAGACAAAACCACTGAAAGATATTCACATTTTAACTTGCTCTTTCATCATAGAAACAAGTGGGCTTATAACCAAAACAATCCATGTTCTCTGGGAGAAGTGGTGTTAGTGTTCCGTGTAGAAATATTGTTAGTGGGAATGAAAACATAGTCGCACCACCGGAAGTGAAAGGCTGAAGGCAGACCAAAACCCTGGTTTCCTAGCGTACATGTGCTATGTCGACTTCCTCCCAGAGCTAAGTGAGATAGTAAAAAACAGCAGAGGGCGCTGTTTTTCTTTTTCATTTGGCGATGGGTTCCCAGATTGCCATTGTTGTGGTTTAATACATACATATTTTAAATTATAGTGCTTACTCTCTCTCCATACTATGCAATACATCTCCCCCCTCTCTCTCTCCCCCACTCTCCCACCAGAGTCAGTGAGGTTGGTGAATGGGACTAGTGCATGTTCAGGCAGAGTGGAGGTGAAGTCTAATCAGTCGTGGGTCTCAGTGTGTGAAGGTGACTTTGACCAGCAGGATGCAGAGGTGGTCTGTAGGCAGCTTGGCTGTGGGGCTCCTTCAGTCCTCCAGGGGGCGCTCTATGGAGAAGTGGAGGGTCCAATGTGGTCCAAAGAGTTCCAGTGTGAAGGCAATGAGTCAATTCTCCTGGACTGTAGAACCTCAGACTCAACTAGAAACACCAGCTCACCTGACAAGACTGTTGGACTCACCTACTCAGGTAAAAGACTATAACTATATACTATACCTTTTGTATGGATTATTACTTACGTGCCGCTTACATTTATAATAACATTAGGAGAGTGAAGAAATCTTTACATCCAAATTCAATTCAGTCCAATGGATTATCTCTTGGCATGATGCAGGAATTAGAATCACAGAAGGTGACAAAATGAAATTTGCAATCATCAAACAAACAGTTAATTGATATTCCTGTATACAACTTATTTTCATCAATAAATAGCATCAAACAGAAGAAACAAGGGACATCTTGTCCTGAATTTCAACGCATCAACAAGCTGCTGTATTGGTAGAGAGGATCCATTGTTCTCTGTTAAAGTGAAACTCATTTATTTGATGATTTTTCTCCTCAGCTCTCCAGGTTAAACCAACACACAACTCAACAGGTAAACAAAGATGAAAGAAGAACAACTGATTATGGATTACAGTCTTGAAGGTCTTGTAATATGTTTAACTGCTTACTCTACAAAGTGTGTCTGTCTGTCTGTCTGTAAATGGTAAATGGTGCATTTATATAGAGCTTTTATCCAAAACGCTTTACATTGATTGTGCCATTAACCCATTCACACACACATTCATAAACCGATGGCGGAGGAAACCATGCAAGGCACCAACATGCTCATCGGGAGCAATTAGGGGTTCAGCGTCTTGCTCAAAGACACTTCGACACTAACTCCAGGGAGCGCCCCAGCCCGGGATCGACCTGGGAACCTTGCGGTTTTCCAGTTCACTCTACCTGGCCACTCTACCCCTGAGCCACTGCCGCCCCACTGTCTGTTTGTCTGTCTGTCTGTCTGTCTGTCTGTCTGTCTGTCTGTCTGTCTGTCTGTCTGTGGTCTGTGCAGAGAGTGAGAGAGAGAGAGAGAGAGGCATTATTTCCATATATATTCATGCACTTAATCCTTCATTACTCCTATTAAATCCAATAAAAATGGCCGTTGTCTTACCTGTTTGATGAGTGGTTGTTGAAACCAAACAATAATATTTCTCAATAATGACCTGCTCCCCACTGATTATCCTGCGTATTAAGGATGCTCTATAATTTAACGAGATAATGTTAAATGTCACATAGAAAGAGTATGGCGGTTAGACATCCATGAGCTCTTGATGATGATGATGATGAAGAAGATGATGACTAGCATTGTTTTGTTAATGTTATTTTTCCTCTGTTCTGTTTGTTTATGGACTCACTGTTAGTAATTTATGTTTATCTATTTAATCATTTAACATTTAATGCATGTCTTTATCTCTGTGTGTATAGAGGTACAGTTAAACAACTTGTATCTGATGTGTTTACAATGCTTTCATGTAGTAATGTAGGTATCCTCTGTTGTGGTTAAATCATTTAATCATTTTAAGTAATACTTATTTATCTCACAATACTTTGAGCAATGATGGTATGCTATTGTTTCTCATTTATTCTAAATAAAGCTCTCTCTCTCTCTCTCTCTCTCTCTCTCTCT
This sequence comes from Gymnoscopelus microlampas, assembly GCF_963454915.1. NCBI lineage: Eukaryota > Metazoa > Chordata > Actinopteri > Myctophiformes > Myctophidae > Gymnoscopelus > Gymnoscopelus microlampas. The sequence continues at coordinate 7,289,362 of NC_139948.1, forward strand.
CTCTCTCTCTCTCTCTCTCTCTCTCTCTCTCTCTCTCTCTCTCTCTCTCTCTCTCTCTCTCTCTCTCTCTCTCTCTCTCTCCCTCTTCAGAGTCAGTGAGGTTGGTGAATGGGAACTAGTGTGTGTTCAGGCAGAGTGGAGGTGAAGTCTAATCAGTCGTGGGTCTCAGTGTGTGAAGGTGACTTTGACCAGCAGGGATGCAGAAGTAGTCTGCAGGGAGCTTGGCTGTGGGCTCCCTTCAGTCCTCCAGGGGGCGCTCTACGGGAGAAGTTGAGACTCCAATGTGGACCAAAAGAGTTCCAGTGTGAAGGCGACGAGTCTGCTCTCCTGGACTGTGGAACCTCAAACTCAACTAGTAACACCAGCTCACCTAACAAGACTGTTGAACTCACCTGTTTGGGTAAAATATGAGCTATTTTCTTGCTTTGGTTTAAATATTCTATAATACAAGTAATTGTATTTGCATTAATGTTTACGCTATTGCCACTTTACAGTGATTAACAATGTCAGGTTGGTGGGAGGAACCAGTAATTGTACTGGTAAAATGGAGATGAAACACCAGGGAGAGTGGAGGCCAGTGGATGGTGGGTTTCACTGGAACAAGAAGTCATCATCTGTAGTGTGTAGACAGCTGGACTGTGGCTCTGTTGTTTCAACAGAAAGGAGTTCTGGTTTTACACATCAACCTGTATGGATGATTACACCTTACTGTGCTGGTTCTGAGTCTTCACTGAGCGACTGTGTCATAATGGAAACTTTCGGTATCAAACGGAAAGGTTTGATTACAGCAGACCCACAGTCATCTGTTCAGGTAACGAAAAACAATGCTTGAACAATGACAGCAATCTTTACAGTCACTCATTTAATCTGTCTGTCTGTCTGTCTGTCTGTCTGTCTGTCTGTCTGTCTGTCTGTCTGTCTGTCTGTCTGTCTTTCTGTTTGTCCATTTGTTTTCTATATTACCCTCTTAATCTGTTTGTTTTTTTGTCTTCCTATCCATTCATCATTCAATCTGTGTGTGTGTGTGTGTGTGTGTGTGTGTGTGTGTGTGTGTGTGTGTGTGTGTGTGTGTGTGTGTGTGTGTGTGTGTGTGTGTGTGTGTGTGTGGGGGGGGCGGGGGGGGGGGGTCCGTCTTGTCAACGGGTGTTCACTGTCTTAACCCAGTAACCCTATGTGAAGTACGCCACTGCTGAAAAGCATCCCAGCCCAAACATTAACGTAACTAATAATTGGGCCGCACGACCCAGGAATGATCATAATTATCCTAAAACCGGAGCAAAAATATATATATATATTTTTTGTGTGGGGGGGGGGGGGGGGGGGGTGGCCCACCGGCCCACTGGCCCAGCGGTCCACCGTGCATATGCCCGGTATGGCCAGTCCGCCCCTGCCTATGAGCTATTGGGGAGGATCTGATGATGATTAGTTTTTAGTTGCTTTTTCTCTCTCTCTCTCTCTCTCTCTCTCTCTCTCTCTCTCTCTCTCTCTCTCTCTCTCTCTCTCTCTCTCTCTCTCTCTCTCTCTCTCTCTCTCTCTCTCTCTCTCTCTCTCTCTCTCTCCAGAGTCAGTGAGGTGGTGAATGGGACTAGTGTGTGTTCAGGCAGAGTGGAGGTGAAGTCTAATCAGTCGTGGGTCTCTTTGTGTGAGGGTGACTTTGACCAGCAGGATGCGCAGGTGGTCTGTAGGGAGCTTGGCTGTGGACTCCTTCAGTCCTCCAGGGGGCGCTCTATGGAGAAGAGAATGCATCAATGTGGACCAAAGCGTTCCAGTGTGAAGGTAATGAGTCTGTTCTCCTGGACTGTAGAACCTCAGATTCAACTAGAAACACCAGCTCACCTGACAAGACTGTTGAACTCACCTGCTCAGGTAAAAAGCAAACTACACTTTAGGTTTGGGTTATCATTGTATAATGAACATAATAGTTTTGGATGTTTTTTACGTTTACTTTCTTGTCTCTACAGAGTCTGATGGTGTCAGTTGGTGGAAGGAACCAACAACTGTTCTGGTATACTGGAGATGAAACACCAGGGAGAGTGGAGACCAGTGGATGGTTGGTCTGCCTGGAACCTGAAATCATCATCTGTATCGTGTAGACAGCTGGACTGTGGCTCTGCTGTTTCAACAGAAAGGAGTTCTGGATTTACACATAAACCTACGTGGAGGATTACATCTTCCTGTGTTGGATCTGAGTCTTCATTGAGGGAGTGTGGAACACAGATGTCTGCTACTTCATTGTACATACTGGAGGTGATCTGTTCAGGTAAAAACTACAACTTCAACAACAGTAATATTTACGGGGTAGGCCACAGCCCCAGCCCTGGGTGCTGCACCCCCAGCCCTGGGTGCTGCACACCCGCGACTGCAACCCCAGGAGGTTTATAACTAAATATGAATGTATTCATATATTTTACTGTATTGTTTTGTTGTGATGCAATAATATTGTCATTATCGTGATATCACAGTAACACATATATCTCAATATTATGGGGGGGTTATGATGCAGCTTCCATCGGTGTTCAGTTTGAATTGTGTTGTTTTGTTTGAACAGCAGTAATGACAGTGAAAAAGCCTCTGCTTTGTCGTGAGTCATCTGTAAAGTCTGATTGTTAATGCCGCTGACAATCATGTTTCTCTCTCTCTCTCTCTCTCTCTCTCTCTCTCTCTCTCTCTCTCTCTCTCTCTCTCTCTCTCTCTCTCTCTCTCTCTCTCTCTCTCTCTCTCTCTCTCTCTCTCTCTCTCTCCAGAGTCAGTGAGGTTGGTGAATGGGACTAGTGTGTGTTCAGGCAGAGTGGAGGTGAAGTCTAATCAGTCGTGGGTCTCAGTGTGTGAAGGTGACTTTCACCAGCAGGATGCAGAGGTGGTCTGTAGGCAGCTTGGCTGTGGGGCTCCTTCAGTCCTCCAGGGGGCGCTCTATGGAGAAGTGAAAACTTCAATGTGGACCAAAGGGTTCCACTGTGAAGGTAATGAGTCTGTTATCCTGGACTGTAGAACCTCAGACTCTACTAGAAACACCAACTCAGCTAACAAGACTGTTGAACTCACCTGCTTAGGTAAAATACAAACAATATTTTTGGTTTGGATTATCATTTTCTAATGAAATTACTTTTTTTCTTTAATGTTTACTTGTTACTCTCTTGACTCTGTACAGAGTCTGCTGATGTCAGGTTGGTGGGAGGAATCAGTAATTGCATTGGTATACTGGAGATGAAACACCAGGGAACGTGGAGACCAGTGGATGGTTGGTCTGACTGGAACCTGAAGTCATCATCTGTAGTGTGTAGACAGCTGGACTGTGGCTCTGCTTTATCAAGAAAGTGTAATTCTGGTTTTACGTGTGAACCTGTTTGGTGGATTTCATCTTCCTGTGTTGGGTCCGAGTCTTCACTGAGAGAGTGTGGAACAAAGGTTTCTGGTAATTCCACAGCCAGACTGGAGGTGATTTGTTCAGGTAAAACAGTGACTTCCTCAATGACATATTTACATTCTGTCTGTCTGTCTGTCTGTCTGTCTGTCTGTCTGTCTGTCTGTCTGTCTGTCTGTCTGTCTGTCTGTCTGTCAGCCTATGTCTGTGTGTTGTTTGCACATTCACTTCTTTTTTAGGATAAATGAGAAACTAAATACATGTTCTGCTTTCATTACAATTGACCAATAACTTTGGATTTGAAATGTGATTTTAATTTTGAAAAAAAGACTCATATACTCATAATTCTTGATAAATGAGCTGATTAATGCAGATCTTGACCTGAGTCGTTATGTTGTCAAGATTTTCCTCAGTTTAGAATCAGACACAATCAGTCATCTCTCTGTTTAGAGCCAATGATGTTCATAATTTGTCTCATTTGACCTTATTGTAATTTGTTCTCTCTGTTTGTAAATATGTTGTTTCAATCAATCACCTCTGTCTTGTTACAGATCTGCCATTTAATCCAAACATCACCTTCTACTCCTCCTCCATGAACGGAGTTTCTGAGGGCCAGCATCAGGGGCCACAGGTGATGGAGGGTTTCAGCTTCTCCATCAGCTGCTCCATCCAGCCACAATACCCAGGAGGCTCCTTCCACCTCACCATCACTGGATCCAACACAACACACACCTACACCCTGCCAGCTGTCAATCACTCTGACAACTTCCTGTTTCCGGCAGCAAACCACACCCACCAACGGAACGACAGCAGTTTTAACTCAACACACAACCACACCCAGCCACCTGTCAATCATTCTGCCAACTTCCTGTTTGCTAACTTCCTGTTTCCTGATACAAACCACACCCACCAAGGAAACTACTGCTGTTTTTTTCACATCAATGTTTTTAATCATAACTTCTCCTCTGAGAGCGATATCCTCTTTCTCACTGTCACAGGTAACCTGAATGAAATGAACTTTTCAAAGCACTAAATGAATCACAATCAAAGAAGCACAGTTAATTTAACCAATAACATTAAATGTTACCATTTTATTTTTAAAGTGTTTTAATGAGAGGGGTTCCTTACATGATGTTTGATGATGTTCTAACACATTTCTCTCACAGCTTCTCATCTGACATCTAACATCACCAAAGTTATCATGCTGCTGCTGCTGATGCTAATAATCAGTGTCATCTATCGCTTTTGGAGGGTAATTACACGTTTTTATTCATCTTTATTTATTGAAGTACGGAATGTAAATGAAGTAGTTACACTGTTTTTATTGAAGAGAACCTGATCTGATCCAGTAAAGTAAAGTTGGATGCTGCTGTGTTTCTCCAGGCCACCAGAGGGCAGAGATCAGGAGCGGAGAACGTTGAGTTGGTTTATTATAACGTCAGACGAGAGAATGTTGAGATAGTTTATTATAACGTTGCTGGTTCTGATGCTGAAGCTGCTGGACCCAGTGAAGAAGAAGAATATGATGACATAGACCTACCAGATGGACTCAGAGTAGAGACAGAATACCACCACTATGAAGACATAGATCTACCAGATGGACCCAGAGTAGAGATAGAATACCACCAGTATGAAGAGGTGGATCTACCAGATGGACCCAGAGTAGAGACAGAATACCACCAGTATGAAGAGGTGGATCTACAAGGAGGTTCTGAAGCTGGACCCAGTGTAGCAGCAGGAGTCCATGTGTATGAGGTGGATCATCCAGGTGACATCACTCGAGTCTGACTTGATACTGGAGACACATTCATCTATGCTGGTGACAGTGATTAGGCCTCAAAACAGTCAAAAATAGGACTGAAACTATTGATGAACTATTGACTTATAGGGGCCATGTCTACAGAGTGTCTTTTCAGCTGGCAGCGCCAACCTGCCATGCATATCTATGGTAAAGACAGTCTGTCATATATTTCTATGGTAAAGATAGTCTGTCATGTATTTATATGGTAAAGACAGTCTGTCATGTATTTATATGGTAAAGACAGTCTGTCATGGTAAAGACAGTCTGTCATTTATTTCAATGGTAAAGACAGTCTGTCATGTATTTCTATGGTAAAGACAGTCTGTCATGTATGTCTATGATAAAGACAGTCTGTCATGTATTTCTATGATAACGACAGTCTGTCATGTATTTCTATGATAAAGACAGTCTGTCATGTATTTCTATGGTAAAGACAGTCTGTCATGTGTTTCTATGATAAAGACAGTCTGTCATGTATTTCTATGGTAAAGATGCCCGACCATCGTGCATCAGCGCTCCTGACGCCTGGTGTTTTTTGCCATAGTACCCTGGTAGCTTCAAGCTGGAAACTTCTGAAGAGGAGCGCTGCTCTTTTGATCCTCCTGGCTGTGTCTGACAACCCGGTCATTTACGACCCGACTCTGAATCGTTACCACAGCCATGAGAAGTCCATTGTTTAGCATTGTTTCAGCTAAGCTAGTTGTGCTAATAACACAGTTCAGGACATCCAAGCACAGAAATGGTTGATCAGTTTGTTGAACGTTGTGGGAGCATCAATAAACACTGCATGTGAGTGCTATGGACATGATATACAAAGCTCATACAACACTTTCAGTGGACACGGCACCTTTAATGTTTGTTGTATCGATTACTTTTTTCAATTATTGGAATAATCAAGAGTGTTAAACAAAAAAGCCCTTGCTACCTTGGGTAGGAAGCTCAAAACAAGTCAATAGCAACAAGCTGTTTGACATCTTCAGAGAACATTAGCAGTCTGCTCATCCCTCAGATGCAGGTTCCTTAATGAGAAAACATGTAAAAGATAAACAAAGGAATCCCAACGGTATAAACACCATTGCTAAGAAGCGTTGCTACAGAAATAAACAACAGAAATCCCTAACTTTATTTTATGTTTATCTATCAAGGAATCAATGCGAAATTATTCTAGTACATTTGGATTAACCACTGATGCCCTATTTTATGCTGCATCGTACTTACATTTTAGCATTTTGTATAATATACACTTATTACTATTAAATGTTTGAGATGATTTATAACCACTGTTTTCAGCGTATCTTAGTAGTTCACGCAAAAAAATTATGACTGGCAGAAAGATGCTAATATTTCCGGTAGGAGACTCAAAAAGTATCTTTTGAGTCTCCTACTGGAGAGACTGCCTGTCATAAAATTATTGGCTTAGAAATGCGACAAAAACAAAGAAATCTGTATGAATTCAATGCTTCATGGGGTGTGTAATTGATAGAAAGTAAGTGATTTTTTGGGTGAATTACTCCTTTAACACATTCCATGCCAGAGTTTAATCTCATAATGTACTCACCAGTGCCAAGGTTTTATTGTTTTTTTTGTTTTGTTTTTTTTCATGTCGCCATAGACCCCGCTAAATCCGTTAAAAATGCGCGTTCATTTGGTTCTACACACACAGGGGATCTGTGTGCGACGAGCAGTGAAAACCGCATCCCCTTACGTTCCGCCATCTTGAAGCTACAGTGGTGAACGCTAGACAGTAGGCATGTAACGATTCACTCAACTCACGATACGATTCGAATCACGATTCGAGGTTCACGATACGATTTATTTAGCACATTTATTTTCCAGACAAATTACTGAAAAACCTTGATTATTTATTTTACAAAAATCATGTATTTTAAAAAATATATATTTTCTCTTATCCTCCCATGAAATTAAATAAAGCCTTTTTATTCACGAGGTACATGCATTAACTGTCACATTAAAACTTTAAATATATAAGTCTTATGAAATAAATTATTTTTAAAACATATATCCCAGATGAAATAAATTATAAAGAAAACCTTCAAATAAACAAACTAAGGCTTAGCCTTGGGATTTACAAGTTATTTTTTATCTATGCTACATTCTCAGCATTCTGTATAAAACAACACATTTATGTACAGTAATAAGGGAAACTGTTTTAAACTGCTCCAAATGAGATTAGATAAGAATGAATTGATTAGTATCAATGAAATTCGCTATATATCTGAAAGACCGTGTTGACAGGAGTTTGGCGTTGTCAGCGGTCTGATACAATTGTTAAATTATTAAATTAGATTATTATTCATTGTACTCTGCAGCCGCACCGAGGCGCTCCAGAATTAGCCGTTTTCATTAAAAGCCTATCAGTTGTATGTTTCCTACAGAGTTTAAATCAGACAGTTAACAACGTCGTCAGACGGGGGAGGGGGTAAACGGTATAGTTTGGGCAATCAAATAAACATGTTTACATGCGACACACATCTCCCTCTTTATGCACTGCGATCGCCTAGTTGTTTAGATTGCTTAGCCTGAGAGGACGTGAACCCAGCTCTGCCGTTCATAGCCTGCCGTTGAGTGAGTGAAGAAGAGACCGAAGGCAGGAAGCTATGGTGGCCCTGAGGGGACAAAATAGTAGGCGGAGAACAAGGAAGGGAGTCTGACTCGATTGCGCCCTCTGCTGGTTGCATCGCGATGTCATATTTCATTGCATCAATTTAAATCGTCACCACTTTGAATCGATTTAAATCGATATACGATAAATCGTTACATGCCTACTAGACAGTGATCAGCGAGGGGAAAAACAACAACCGAGATAATCGACTTTAAAACCGCATCCCAGACAGGATGCGGATACGATCCAAAAAAAACGGAACCCGGTTAATTTCGTTTCCGGTCGTCCTACCGGAACCGGAAGGGGATCAAAAAATTCGGAAAGTGCACTTTTTCGAATTAACATGGATTTTCAAAATATCACCAGTTGGCGTAGATCTACACGATTGGCACGTGGCGGCTTTTAATCGGTTCGCGTAGATCTACTCCTTTAATAGTATTTATTTAGCATAATCAATTTAATGTCAGTTTATACTGTAATGTTTTTATGCTGTTTGTGGTTTATTGCTCATAACTATCTGTTTTTAAAAATACATCAAATAAAGTGTACATAGTATGTTATTGTTGATGGTGATTTATAAGCACTGCTTTTGGGAGAATCTTAATGCTTGTATAAATGTGTGTTTGTGTGTGTGTGTGTGTGTGTGTGTGTGTGTGTGTGTGTGTGTGTGTGTGTGTGTGTGTGTGTGTGTGTGTGCGTGCGTGCGTGCGTGCGTGCGTGCGTGCGTGCGTGCGTGCGTGCGTGCGTGCGTGCGTGTGTGCGTGCGACCAGCGTATATCGACTTCTAATTTGACGTACGTATCGCTGAGGACCCCTGGTAGTGATGTGATGTGAGGACCCCTGGTAGTGATGTGTCGAGTAGGAAGTCGGTCGGATCAGCGGATCTCCAAATAATATCGATAAATCCTCAAATCCCCAAATATGGAGTACTATGATGTCATCAATATGACATCATAGTCATAGTCAGCCTGGACTTCATATTTGGGCATGCCTTACAACTGAGTAGTATTCTATAGTGATAGGTTAGCAGTATCATGTTATTTTCTATAAAAAGTACAATATTTGCCTCTGAGATGTAGTGGAGTAGAAGTAATAGTACTGAAAAATGGAAATACTCCAATAAAGTAAAAAATACCTCAGTTTACACCACTGCTAAAGTATGGCAATAATAATAATCAAATACTATCCTATCCTATTTTATACTTAAGTCATTTGATTATGTCATGCAAAAATAACAATCTACAAGCTCACAAGTCACAAAGTGTAATTGCAATTGTTGTGTCCTTCTATCTTCTCTTATAGCAATCAATGAATGAAAACTTCTGCCAATAATGACATCCGCAAAACCAGGACACCAGAGTTAAAGTGGTTAAAGTGATATGCATATTTCCTGGTGCCCAGGAACCCCACATGGGCTTAAATGACTTAAAAGCCAACCCTTGTTTTCTATGCTTTAGCTAACTAGCCAAAGTTCAGTTGACCAGCAGAGGTCACCAGTACCCATATGAACTCCAGGGATGAAGCCTCTGTCCTGCATATTATTATCCTCTTATATTTCACTCATTATTTCTAACTCTCTTCCTTTGTCATCTTCTCTTTCCCTCTCTCTTGCTGCTTTAACTCTCTTTCACTTGTTCACATTCAAACTTCTTGCATGCACAAACTAGGATTCTCATTCTCTAGTTTGCACGTATGGGTGTCAGTAGCTGTATAAAAGTGACCGTGTTGTGGTCATATTTCTTTATTCATTCCTTCATGCAATTTCTATAATAATCACATATAGAAAAAGGTGTTTTTATTCAAATAATTTGTTTAAAATAACATGTACATGTGTATAAATGTTTTTTTTTTCTGTCTGTTGCACTGCAGTGTTTATATCCACTAACACCTACAGTAGTGTATATGGCACCATAACCACTTAAACCCTATAGTAAATATGGTTTAAATGGTAAATGGTGCTAGTATATACTTAGTTGACGGGGGTCCAACATGGCTCTATATTAGGTGTGCTAGTATTTCCCTCTTCACCAAAATGTGCCACTTTGTCAGCTTATACAGTAGATCTGCTGTTATCGTTCAACTTTCACCTCAGAACAGGGACACTAGGGTTACAGTGGGCATATAACCTTGTTTCACTACAGTAACCTATATTTAGGTTGTCGAAGAAGAAAACATTTGTAACATTAATTATTTTATAAATATCATTAATACCCAGTGCTGGATCCAAACACTGTATGCTATGATATCATTGCTGTCGGGCAGAAACCTTGTATCTCGTAAGCTCACAACGCGTCGCTGTGTGATGCGTTGTGAGCTTGTAGATCAGCAAAAAAAAATTGCTATTTTTTGGGGGGATTTTATAAATATTGAACCAATGAAAAGTTATCAAGAGCTTTACATAATAACTACATTTGGTCCATTGGTTATTTTTTCCATTTTCTGAATTTTCCAACAGAAGACAGCAAAAGGTTTCCACCCGACAGCGACAATATGGTTGTTGAATGCTGTGAAGAAACTGTCAGTGAATCACACCAGATTGTTAATGTCTGATGACGACATTAACAATGTCGTCATCAGACATTAACAAACATTAACAAAAATTAACAAACGCTACATTTGTGGGCTGGTTTCACCTGGCTACATAGCTGCATAGGTGCATACAAAATAAGCATGAAATAAAACATAATAAAACCCTACAATAATGAAGAATGGGATGCATTACAAAAATAAATGACTAATTGTAACTATTACAAAAATAAGTTATATTGTTATTTTGTATTTCAATATAAAAAATACATTGATCTATCTATGTGTACTGATCATTTCTATATTCAAAAATCATACAAACAGTTGTTTAATCTTGTGGAAACCTGTGGAAAAAAAAAACACAATGACACAATGCTGCATTTTTTGGTCTTTTTGGAGTCAGATTTGCGTTTCAATACAGTATAATTAGGAAGATTGCGGCATTTCAATCAAGGGACATTTTCATTGTAGATGATTGACCTAAAGCATCCGTCTACCGTGTCTTTCAGCTGATCCACAATCTCTTGCAGCTCTTTAGCTTTCTGCCTGATTAACAAGACAAATTTCATGGTCTTCGATTTGATGTTCGCCGACTCAGGATCGGCATCGATCAACATCTCATCTTCAGACGCGCTACCTTCACCTAAAGCCGCCTGTGCCTGTGCCTGCCGAATGTCGTGGATTTCCTTGGCGTCCTTGGCGATGAAGAAGACGTCGACGGCCACGGCCAGACTGGAGAGCACCCCCGTCGCCACGTCTACGGCCTGGACGACGTTGGCTATCTCCGCGGCGGTTCCGCCTGCCTCGATCAGGTCGACCAGCTGCGGGATCCCGCCCAGGCAGTTCACGGCCTCTGCACCGATCTTTGCAACTTTTTTGGCCATTTCCCTCACGTTTTTCCTGCCCTCTGAGTTGGGGAAGACCGGGAGCTCTGGGAGCAGTCCTGAGCCCTGGCTGATGTGCGCAAGAGACGTCACCACTGAATTCAGCTTCTCAGTGAATTCTTTGATGGCGCTTTCAATGGCCCGGTGAACACTGTTCTTCTTTACCTTGTTGGTGATGTTTGATATGCTGGCAGTGGCACCGCCAGCAACAGACACCATGACACCAACACCGGTGACAATGAGAGAGAGACCAAAAGTAGTGAGGGCCAAAGAGAGACCTACAATGGAGGTAAGGCTCCCCACCGTTGCAGTGATATTGCCCATCAGGCTGACGATTGTGGTGCTCTCATGCGCCTTTTCCAGACCATCAGCTAAGGACGCTAGCAGGCCCAAGCTGGCCTGAAGTTCTTCTATAGTTGCTTTACTCTGAGAGAGGGAGAGAGAAAGGATGTATGTCAGTGGTGTGTTCTGTGTTTTTTCGGAGGGTATACGATAATTATTCCCTGCACGACATGCACGTGGTCGTGGGTAAACGCTTGTGCGTTTTCAATGGATGAAATGGTTAGTAGACTGCATTCGCTTTTTTCAAAAAAAAAAATCTGCACTGTATACGGCGTATACAGTGTAACACGGTAGAACACACCACTGGCGTATGTACTGGTGAGAAGAGAGAAGGAGCAGTGGTGGAAAAAGTACTCACATTTTGTACTTAAGTAAAAGTATTGATACTGCAATGTAGAAATACTGTTACAAGTAAAAGTCTGGAATTCAAAATGTACTTCAGTAAAAGTACTGAGTTACATACATACATACAAAAGTATTGGCATCAAAATACCAAAGTACCAAAAGTAAAAGTACTTGTAATGCAGAATGTCCCAAGTAAAAAATAGCAGATCTACAAGCTCACAATGTGTCGCATCGCGACACATTGTGAACTTGTAGATCGGCTATTTTCAAACGGCCAAAAAGCATATAGGGCTGAAGTGGTTAATGTATGTTTTGTAATAATAATCAAAATCTACAAAGTAACTAACTAAAAGTTTTCAAATAATTGTAGTGCATTAAAAATGACAATATTTGCCTCTGAGATGTAGTGGAGTAGAAGTAAAAGAACTTAGTTACTTTACACCATGAGGCTATTTGACAGGAATGAGAGGAAGGAATGAGAGGAGGAAATGAAAGGTATGCCAAACCTTGCTTATGAGGAAATTGATGATAAAGGGCCTTGTAAGGATTGCTCTGGCTGTAGGTCTTGACCCAGGGTCTCCCTGGAAGATGTCATTCAGTAGTTGCTGTAGGGGTTTTGAGAAATGCCCTGGGAGAGTTGGATAGTCATCTCCAGCTCTCTGGTTGATTTCTGTCTCTGTAGCAAACTGTTTGGAGATCATTATACATTGTTAAAAGCATAAAGGTCCAAGAAGGATACAATCAGTGGTCTAAAGTAACTAAGTATATTTACTCAAGTACTGTACTTAAGTACAATGTTGAGGTGCTTCTACTTTACTAAAGTATTTCCAAATGTCAATACTTTTACTTCTACTCCACTACATCTCAGAAATTATTGTACTTTACTCCACTACAATTATTTGAAAACTTTAGTTACTAGTTACTTTGCAGATATACATTATTATATTATAAAACATACACTTTAGCCCTATTTTATACATAGACTATTTGAAAATAGCCGATCTACAAGCTGTGATGCGTTGTGAGCTTGTAGATCTAATATTTTCAAACATTTTAGTACTTTTACTTTTGGTACATTAAGTACTCAAGTAACCTTTACTTGTAACAGAGTATTTCTACAATGCAGTATTGATACTTGTCGCCGCAGAGAAAGACCTTTAATTGGCATTGTTCTTTTTTCCTGTCGCCTCAGGAGGGGAAAATCGTGAAACACTCCAAGCTGTATACTGTGCAGCAAGGATACTGTTGACCTCAAATGAAGTTGTCGGGCAGTGGAAGGAGCACTTTGAGGAACTTCTGAACTTGATTAACCCACCCTATGATAAAGACAGAGCCAGAGCAAGAAGGAGGATCAACATCAATTTCCTCCCTGGAGGAAGTTTTTGCCCACTCCAGGTAGAAGAGGCCTTACCCCAAGTGAATGAGTTCAAGTATCTCAGCAATTTGTTCGAGTAAGGGGAGGACTTGATTTGATTGATAGATTGATGGATTGATTGCTTGATTGATTGGTTTATTACATTTATTATGATGGCTGTTGTAATTTCATGGAAGCAAACTCAGTGCCATGTTTTTGTTTGTTTGTGAAAATGTGAGTAAACCCAGTGCCATGATTTTTCTTTCATTTTTTTAAACATATATCTTTTTTTTTTAAAACATTCATACAATTTCAACGTACTAAACAAGTGAAATGCATATTTAGGACCACAATGTAAACAGCACGTGTCCCACGTGCTGTTTACATTTCTGACTATTAGGTATTGAATCAATCAATCAATCAATCAAAAAGATCCCCGTTAGAGTTAGCTAATTAATTACACTCCAAAAAACACACTAAGAGTAATAAACAATATAGGATGTCAGGACCACGCACACATATTGTTTCTACAACCACATATTTTGAAGTTCATGCAGGTACATTTTAAAACTCTGTAAGTTATGTATAAAGCAAGATATAATCAAATTGCGAGGGGGATACAACCTCAGGGGACCTCAGCTTCGGAGGTGGAACTCGCTCTGGTTTCACCTCCCTGCAGGTAGAGCACCTGACTATTGATGAGGCAAGACGTCCAAGCTGGCCTACAGCCAGTCCGGAGGTAATCTCGCTGGACCAATCAACGCCATATTTAAATAAACTTTTTGGGCCGATCTGACTGATATGCCCATTAATGGAGATCTCTGTATCTGGCAGTTCTAGTCCCTTTTATGACCATATATGGAGATCCCCTTTTATGCCCATATATGGAGATATCTGTATCTGGCAGTCCTTGTCCCTTGCATGCCCATATATGGAGATATCTGTCATTCCCCTTTTAGGCCCATATATGGAGATCCCTGATGGCCCTAGTATATGCCCATTTATGGGCATGCCCTCTTATGTGCCCATATATGGAGCTGACTGATTTGTTTGCTGATTCCATGATGACACATTTGGGGAACTCCTTATGGTTATGGCAGAGTCATGGTGGGAAGCCAGAGGTCCACCCGCCGGCTGGCCCTCCCTTAAGCCAATATATATAATATAATAATATTAATATAGGATAGGATCGGTGTCCTTCACTTAAATAGGGGAATACCCATTTATGGCATATACTGATGCCATCAGCCATCTCCATATATGGGCATAAAAGGGACAAGGACTGACAGAGACAGAACCAGTTGTCCAGAACCACAGATCCGACCGGTATGCCCATACATGATTATATACTGATATATTGTACCGAACGACTTCAAACCTGGCGTGCACACTGGCAAGAACTCAAGGGAGTGTGGTGCCCGCCGTCGAGTAGTTTGGGTATCCAGTTGTCCAGAACCACCGATCTAACCAATATGGGCATTACAATATATGGGCATAAAAGGGACATGGGCAATCAGATAGAGATCATGGGAATAACAGAGACACAGACAGGTACAACAGGTACCTTGACACCATGACTCGGACATATTGGACGGATCGGTGTGAGGGCCGCTACCTCTAGTATGGGTATAAATAGAATACAGGCAGGCATACGGGTAGAGCTGGTACTCTGCCGGGTACAATGGTACAAGGGGTATTGCACAACCAGAGGGGCATGCGTTCCCGACAGGTATCTAAATTACAATAGAAAGTGAAACTAAGACTAAAAAACATAAAATGAAACTATAACCAAGCCTTGAAAAAAGAGAAAAGAAACTACTAAACCCACTTAAAAAAAGATCTAAGTCAAAACTAACTGGAGAACCATCCGGAGTGATGTGTCAAAGTCTGTCGGATTGGTGGTTGTCCAAGGAAAGAAAGAAAGGAAAATTACACAAAGCTGTGCGTGTGAGTGAGTGTGTCCCCAGCATATCCAGGGAGCCACCCGATTGGCTCAGCATGCATTACATTACAAGTCAGCATGCATTACATTACATTACATTACGGTCATTTAGCAGGCGCTTTTATCCAAAGCGACTTACAATAAGTGCATTCAACATAGGTAGGGAACAAAACTACTAATCACCAGAAGTATTAAGTGCATTCTATTCTAAAACAAGCAACTAAGAGTATACCCAGCGCTAAAGTAAAAGTGCAATATATCAGCTACCTACTTTCATAAACAGATGAGATAAAATAGGAAAATCAAATGAGCACATCACTGAGGACCCGAGGGAGTGATGAACTGAGTGGGAAATCAGTCGGATTGGTGGTTGTCCAAACAATATTGATTCAGCAAATGCCAATATCTGGAGAACCCCGACGTCATCAATAGGATAGTACTGACATCATAGATGGGCCTGGACATATTTGGGAATGCTTGACACGGATCTCCATATATGGGTATAAAATTAACACAGACAGACAGACCTCCATATATGGGCATAAAGGTGGCACAGACAGACAGACAGACAGACAGACACAGCAGGTGTTCTAACACCTGGTACATGAGTACAAAGGGTATTGCACAGTGCACACCCTGGTGGGCCATGCATTGCCGACTTACATCGTTCCCGAGTAGCCATGCCGGTGAAAGCGGGATAATTGCATGGGTACAACGGGTACAACAGTGGGTAAAACAACGGGTACAACAGGGGAATGTGTTCTAAAAGGGCATCATTGCAAATGGCGCGTCATTCCCTAATTGAAGATCAGTGTGTGAGTGTGTGAGTGTGTGTGTGTGTGTGTGTGTGTGTGTGTGTGTGTGTGTGTGTGTGTGTGTGTGTGTGTGTGTGTGTGTGTGTGTGTGTGTGTGTCCGTCCGTCCGTCCGTCCGTCCGTCCGTCCGTCCGTCCGTCCGTCCGTCCGTCCGTCCGTCCGCCCGTCCGCCCATCCTTACAGTATGTCCATGCATGTGCTGGAAATCTCTGTGAACTGTCCAACTGATGTCAGGACTATGATGTCATATTGATGACATCAGGGATCTCCATATATGGGTATAACAGCAAATGAAGCTGCATAAATGGGCGTGCCTAGGTATATATGACATCAGAACAGAGCTATGGTCAGACTATATAAGGTTTGAGTCCCAAGCGACAAGTGCGATAGAGGACAGATCGAGAGACTGTTTAGAGAGGGGGAGATATCAGGATTGTGATAATTTATAGGTAGACCAATCTTTCAGCACCTTCACTCATCTACTCAGACCCTCACAGGTCATGTGTAGCAGAAACCTGCCACTCCTTCCAGGAGCCGGATTAAAATCTTTCAAGCCTCAGCTCTTCACCTCTCCTGGGTGTCCATATGCCTTCAACACACAAGAACTCCTCCATAATCAAATGAAGAGGAGCCACGGTGAACTCTACTGTGAAATGATGAAAAAAGGGGAGATTCTTGTATCAGCAGGTCAGCAAATAACCAGCTCTATAACCATCCAGGAACACCCAGAAGAACAGCCGCCCCAGCAGAGAGGGACGGTCTTCGATTGTCCCGAGTGTTTATATGCCTTCACATCTGAGGTCTTCCTTGATAAACACATAAAGAGGAGCCACAATGACCTTTACACCGAAAAGCGGAGGAACTCTGTAGCCAGTCGGAAACAACCAGAAGGAAGCTTTGACGATAAACTGCCGCTCCTGCAAGGACCAAAGTCATGGACATATATCTCAGCAGCCCGCCAGCAAATCAAGAGCCCTGTAACCAGCCAGAAATGTGAAAAACCAGACAAATCAAGACAAATCCAGATCTCAAGATCGAATCAGGATGGACATATATCAGCAGCCCGCCAGCAAATCAAGAGCCCTGTAACCAGCCAGAAACAGGGAGAACCAGACGAATCATTACCTCACATTCATCAACCGTTCACCAAGGCTTTGACTCAACCAGAAGTAAAGACACATCAGCTGACTTGCGTAAAAGGAAAGAAAACCCACATCTGTAAAGTGTGTAATAAGAGTTTCTATCGGTCAAGCAATCAGAGTTTCAAGGAGATACATAATGTGAGCAGAAACCAGCGTCTCAATGTCGGAGACACGTCATTCCACTGTACTCAGCGTGATGAGAGTTTCAATCAGTCAGCTGATCTGAAGACTCACCAGCGTGTTCCCACTGGAAACGAGTGTCTCCACCCTGGAGGAAACCGTCTCAAGAGTAAACAGTGTGATGACAGTTTCAGTCAGTTAGGTGACCTGAAAACACAGGAGCGTGGTCGGCACAGTGGAGAGAAACGCTTTCATTGTCAACGGTGTAACAAGAGTTTTAATTACTTAAGTATCCTAAAGCAACACCAGCATATCCACACTGGAGAAAAACCCTTCCAGTGTAAGCAGTGTGACAAGTGTTTCAATCAGTCAGGTCACCTGAAGACACACAAGTGCGTTGTTGGTGGGCATGGCCCCGTTCGAACCGTTTCCCCTGTACATGCCTTGACCCCCAATGATGACCCCCAACCCAGGCCTGGTGATATCTCTAGACCTTATTCGAACGCATGCTCTAAACCCGGGGGGAAAAGAAAATGGAAGGATGAGGAGGAGAGCAGACCTTTGGGGAGCTCAGGCTCTGAACGAGAGCCGTGCGCTAGGACGGGGAAGGTGGTACGTAGTAAGACACAAGTAGAAGACAGCAAAGCTGCGAGAAAGCGTGACAAGGCACAGGTTAAAAAGAGGAGGGCTCCAGTGAATGAACAGGTCAGCCGTAAGCCACGGTCAGAGAACGACGACGTTAGCAGATGTCAGCAGCCTCTGACTCCCAGTGATAACCCCCAACCCAGGGCAGGTGATTTCTCCTTACCTTATTCCGACGCATGCCCTGAATCCCGGGGGAAAAGAAAATGGCAGGATGAGGAGGAGAGCAGACCTTCGGGGGCCTCAGGCTCTGAACGAGAGCAATGCGCTAGTACGGGGAAGGTGATAGAAGGCAAGATACAAGTAGAAGACAGTGAAGCCGTGGGAAAGCATGACGAGGCACAGGTGAAAAAGAGGAGGGCTCCAGTGAACGAACAGGTCAGCCCTAAGCCACGGCCAGAGAACGACGACGTTAGCAGATGTCAGCAGCCTGATGAAGCAGAGATCGAATTGAATGATGAAGAGGCATTTGTGAGCCAGGCAAGAATAGAAAATGAACAGCCTGATGATGACTCATCATCTGATATCCTCATCATTGATGAGGATATCAAATCAATTGAGGAAGAAGAGGCATTTGTGAATGAACAGCCTGATGAAGCAGAGACAGAATGGGAGGATGAAGAGGACTTTGTGATAGTTGTTAGAGTAGGGAGTGTGACTTATCTGCCCGTGACCGAAGAATCGCCACCGTCTCCATCCCCTCACTGTGCACCAATATAATCTTCACCACCTCCTTCCCCCATGGCTGAGCTCTCCTTTCGGCAGATCCCTGAATGCTGGACCAACCACTAACTGATGGTTTAAGTCGACAATGAAGTATGAGATAGTTACATAAATGACATTGAAGAAATGATATTTTGCAATACACATGCTTAAAACGAGGAATATGCCTACCAACTAATCTATCTTACTATATAGCTTGGTTGAATCCTTGATTCTGATTGGTCAATCATCTCATCCTGCGATCTGTTATTTCTCCCCCTGGGTCTCAGTTATGTTTGTCATTGAAAAGGGTCATATGGTCATAGGGTCATCTTAGATCGGATCTTGTAATTGTGTTCCAAAAGTAAACAAATAAGCCCCGCAGTCACATACCTGACAGAATCGCAGGGCTGATTTGTTTATTTTTGGAACGCGGTTTCCCTATGGGATGTTCAATAGAAAAAATAGTTCCGTCACCCAAGTGTAGCATGAGTGATGGCAGGACTTTGGTACTCTACTGCCTACATACTGTGGAGAAAAAAAAATTGAAAAATTTCTAAATATGCGGAAATATGTGAAGCTCATATTGTGCGCTTCACATATTTCCGCATATTTAGAAACTTTTCACATATAGCATATTTCGTATATTGCCGCATATTTCACAACTTTCCGCATATTTCGCAACTTCCCGCAATTTCATCGCATAAAACTGCAAAAAAAAACTGCATATTTCATCGCAAAATTAAGGACTTTAGCCCGCATAATCAAGGATTTTTGCCTGCGTCTCTCTCTCTCTCTCTCTCTCTCTCTCTATAATTAAGGGAACACTTTGATCCCTTAATTCTTTGCAGTAGTTTATGACCGCAATTACAGGTTATGGCTATCTGGGGGTCATTGGCATTGACACGTTTGGGAACCCCTGCATTAAGTGATTCATAATTGAAAGCCTCCTATCTGGGTGTCAAAGTGTCCTTGAACAAGACAATGTACCCCTAAATACTCCCCATGAGCGGATTGGTGCTTCCACTGTCGATGTGTGAATGTGCACTATGCCGCTACCGACCCCCGCAGTGCACAGAGCTGAAGTGTGTGCTCAGTTTGGCCTCTACAACAAAGAAGACATTAAGCTCCACGCAAAATGTCGCATAATGGTGTCGCTTGCTTAAAAGAACATATCTGAAAGCAAGCAACACATTACATCATGACTCAGCATCTGTAGATTAGTCAATATTTATTAAAATAACACTTAATATATTACTTTGTCCCCCCCTTATGATGGTAATATGGGCAGGGCAAGGCTGCTCTTTTTTGTGTGCTTTTTAGCCCTTTTTCTCCCCAATTTAAAGCAGCACTAGGTGATATATTTCAAAATGATAAAGTAAAAAATTTAAGCGATAACAAACATCTTTCCATAAATGTAGAGAGTCAGGGGGGTCCCTGCTAGGGGCTTCACCGTATTACTATATATGGGGGAGACAATGAGTTTCAGCCGGGCGTTCACCCCCAAGAAATGCTCAACCATAATGTATTTTTTTGGGGCTTGTTTCCATTCTGGTCCCGTTAGTCAGGCGGGGAATTGACACTGTCTAGTTGATGATACAAGCATGACATTTGGCACAGATGACCTTAATATTATGACCCTAATTGATATAAACCTCTGGCCACGCAGAATTCCTACATTTTTCAAGATGGCCGCCAGTTTTCATAATGGCTGCAACTGGCCCTATGTTTTGGACTTTATCACTTTGCTGGGGCTGTACATCTTTGATTGGCTCATGTTGATACAAGAGAAAAACATAACATTATAGGTTCCCATATAGCGGCATATTTTCCAATATGGCTGCCGATAAATTGCAGAAATGTGCATCTGCTTACGGTTAATAATGAGCTTGTACTCTAGCACATGTATTTGTATTAATTACCATACACATAATCCATTTATGGCACATTTTAAAGTGATTTGGTAGCTTTTTAATGACCTGGGGCAACAAACCAAGCTTTGTGCTTCTTTATTTTTATTGTCTGCGCCAGGCCGAAAGGCAAGTCGAGAGTGTATGTTTTGCACCCTGTCCGTCCGTCCGTGTGTCCGTCTATGTGTCCTGTCCGTCCTTTAGCAGCTAATCTCCGGCACCGTTGGCCCGGTCGCTGCGAAACTGTGCACACATACTCCCTGGATGCCAATTCAGAACCTCTGCCCCAATTCTTTCACATGGGCCTGTTATAGCGCCACCAGAACATATTCCTAAGCCAATAATTTGATGACCGGCGGTGGTTCCAGTAGAAAGAGTCTCCTTTGTGTCTCCTATCAGAACCGCAGCCTACCGGTCCGCTGGTCATCAAATTATTGGCTTAGGAATGCGACAAAAATAAAAAGATATCCATCCATGAATTCAAGTCTCCATGGAGTGACTAATCAATTGAAAAAAATGGGGTGAACTATACCTTTAAACTAGCAATTTAAAACAAAATATATATGAAAATGTTTACTAGGGTAATAAAATCAAGTATTCACCTTATTCCTGGCCATGGTCACTGTGGGCGTGGCCTGGTAGGGGAGTAGGGGAGCCTCATATCAATGAGTTATTAACAGTGTTGCCATGTCTGCTTGACTGCTGATAAGAAGAAATGTGGGCCTTTTTTGTGTAGTTGCTTAATTGTCTCCGCCAGGAGACTATGTTTTCACTTTCCGGACTATGTTTTCACTGCTATTCATAGGGCTGCACATGTGTCATGTGTTTCGCTAGCCAATCACAGTCCTGAATTTGCAAAGTCAGCCAATCACATTACAGTTAGTGGTGATGACACTAGCTGTAATGTGATTGGCTGATATGAAAAAAGTATCGATTTGCATTAACAATGGAAGGGTTAGGGGGTACACAATTTTTTTGGTCGGTGTCCAAAACTCACTTATAGGGGGCGGCTACACCGCCCCAAAAAATATATATATATTTATTTTAAATAGCAGATCTACAAGTTGCATCTTTTGGGCTCATTTTCATAGACCTGGCCACTTGTTTCTTTTGCTAAGTCATGCAACACATTTTTATGTCAGTGGCAGAATTGGTAATTGGAAAAAAATATATATTTTTTACGTCAGTATAAGTAAATGAGTTAATACGTAGTTGCGAGCAGGTGTTAATGCATATTTATTCAGGTGTAACATAACAGAGCTTTGACAAAAAAAAACACCTCTACAAATAAACGACACTTAGAATCTAAACAAACAACGACAATGTCATCCGTCTAATAATCAATATAATAATGAATATGCATATTTGGGGAAAAACACCTCTACAAACAAACAAAACATCTTAGAATCTAAACAATGACAAGGTCATCCGTCTATATAATATAATGAATATGCATATTAAGTGTGCGTATCTATGACTTGTCATGGTAATTATCATACATTTTTCCTACCCTGTATGAGTCCTCTTGTGTGCTTTCAGACTTGAAAGATGACTGAAGCCTGTGCCACAAACTGTGCAGCTATAGGGCTTTTCCCCTGTATGAATCCTCATGTGTTTTTTCAAACTGTTACCATGACTAAAGTGTTTGCTACAAACAGTGCAGCTAAAGGGCTTTTCCCCTGTATGAATCCTCATGTGTGTTTTCAAACTGTTACCTTGACTAAAGCGTTTGCTACAGACAGTGCAGCTAAAGGGCTTTTCCCCTGTATGAATCCTCATGTGTATCTTCAGAATGGTATTTTGAGTAAAGCCTGTGCCACAAACTGTGCAGCTATAGGGCTTTTCCCCTTTATGAATCCTCATGTGTGCTTTCAAACTGTTACCTTGACTAAAGCGTTTGCTACAGACAGTGCAGCTAAAGGGCTTTTCCCCTGTATGAATCCTCATGTGTCCTTTCAAACTGTTACTACGACTGAAGTGTTTGCTACAAGCTGTGCAGCTATAGGGCTTTTCCCCTGTGTGAATCCTCATGTGTGATTTCAGATTTGACTCTTGAGAAAAACCTTTGCTACATACTGTGCAGCTATAGGGCTTTTCCCCTTTATGAATCCTCATGTGTGTTTTCAAATTGTTACTATGACTAAAGCGTTTGCTACAGACAGTGCAGCTAAAGGGCTTTCCCCCTGTATGAATCCTCATGTGTGACTTCAAACTGCCACTATAACTAAAGCCTGTGCCACAAACTGTGCAGCTATAGGGCTTTTCCCCTGTGTGAATCCTCATGTGTCTCTTCAGATTACCCTTAGAACCACATACTTTGCCACACTCTGTACAACTAATGCCTTTCTTTCCTGTGCGACTCCTCGTGGATGGGGTTTGTACACCATTAGTTGACCCATCAGCCTCCTCTGGTCTATGAAGAGGCTCCTTCTGTTCTTTCATCTGTGGAGGCTCTGGTTCCTCCACTTTACAGACAGGGAGCTGCAGGGAGTCTAGAGGGAGGGAAGCAAAATGATAGAATATAGTGCTCAGGTTAACTGGTTTGGTAACATTTCATTTGAAGGAGTATACATAAGGCAATACAGTATGACACCTACGTTAACACTACATGTCATGATTAACATACATAACAATGTTTGTTGCAGTGTCAACTATTATAAATGTTTAATATGTTACTTTTAGGACTGGGACTCGATTTAAAAAAATCGAATTAATTAGAGGCTTTGTAATTAATTAATCGAAATTAATCGCATATCAATATTTGACCTGAGAACAGTGAGAACCAATTTTTTCAAATGGATTTTGGTACACGAGTGAATCAATGAAGAGTACATAAGCTTAGGCAACAAAGAATTGTTTCTTTTTTTTTATCAAGGTGGTACTTAACCAAGACCAACAGATCAGTGCAATTTTTGCCATAAAGTGCAGCAACTTTAGGATACATTGAAGAGATTCAGGTAGCCTATATACATTCAAGGACCTTCTGTAAACTCAACACTTCCAACCCGTTTTTTTTTTTTTTAAAGTAAAACAATACTTTCAAGTAAATCAGAACAGTGGAAACCCTGACCATTAGAAAACATCTCTCCTGTTGCTTCAGAGGGCATAACAGTTAGTCCAAAAATCTAATCAATTTCAGTCCAACTCCCTGAATAAGGCCAGCATAAAGGCCAGTTTAAAAATGGAAGATAATTTTTCTATAATACATTTTAATAGTAGAAGCCTAAACAAAAACTTAAAAGACATAAAGGAGTATTTAACCCAGTTTGAAAAATTCAATGTTATTGCTGCATCTGAATCATGGCTTGATGAAGAAAAGATCAAAAACTCGGAGATGGAAGGCTATGAGCTATTTACAACAAATAGGACAAATACAGTTGGAGGAGGTGTTGCAATTTATGTCGATACTTCATATAAATATAGTATGGTTAAAAAAATGTCTATAAATATTGACAATCTCCTTGAATGTATCTCTGTAGAAATTGCTGTCGAGAAAGCTAAAAACATAATTATTACATGTGTATATAGAACACCAGGCTCCTGCCTCGACACTTTTAATGCAAAGCTTGACAGCATGCTTGGCAGCATTGATGCAAACAAGGTACATAATAACTTGTGGCGATTTCAATATCGATATTTTGAATCCCCATGGACACAGCAAAACAAACAATTTTATCGACACTATGTATAGTAATAATTTATTCCCTGTAATTACCAAACCCAGCAGAATAACTACTGAAACAGCAACACTGATTGATAACATTTTTACAAACAACATAGAAAGCCAAATAACAGCCGGACTACTTATCAATGATATAACTGACCATCTTCCAGTTTTTGCATTTTTCCAAAACCTTAAAAAGAACACTGGAAATAAAAATCACACCTATGTAGTAACCCGTAAAAGATCACCGGAAGCCATAACAGCACTCAAAGCAGACCTGACTTCCCAATCTTGGAGTCATGTATATGCAGCAAAGGAGCCTAATAAAGCCTATGATGCTTTCCTGTCTATTTTTATGAAACTATATGACAAACACTGTCCCTTGAAAAAGTCTACTAACAAAAAATACTCAAAACAGGAAAAGCCCTGGATCACGAAAGGGATCCAGAACGCTTGTAAAAAGCAGAATTCATTGTATAGGCTATTCCTGAAGGACAGAAACAAAACTACAGAAACTAGATACAAGTCATATAAAAACAAACTAACAAATATAATAAGAACCAGTAAAAAAGACTATTTCCATAAGTTACTTGATCAGCACAGAAATAACATAAAAGAGACATGGAAAATATTAAATGGCTTAATTAAAAAGAGTACCAGTAAAGCTGAACATCCAAACTGCTTTAAAAAAAAACGAGAATATTATAGACAATGAAATGGAGATTGTAAACGAATTTAATGACTTTTTTGTTAATGTAGGGCCCAAACTTGCCGGGGAAATTGAGGAGCAGAGAGAACCAAACGGTCTAGATGAAAGACTTGTCCAGATGAACCAACATTCTATCTTTATTGGTGGTGTTAACGAACATGAAGTTCTAAAAATTGTACATAAATTTAAAAACAAAAAATCTACCGACAGTACCAACATTGATATGATGATTATAAAAGAAATAATTGAAACCATCGTAACACCTTTCACTTATATTTGCAATTTATCCTTTCAAACTGGCATTTTCCCAAATAACATGAAAACCGCTAAAGTTATACCCATATTTAAAAATGGGGACAAAAAACAATTTAACAACTACAGACCAATCTCACTGCTATCTCAACTCTCAAAGATTTTAGAAAAGCTCTTAGTAGAAAGGCTTGATTCTTTCATCGATAAACATCACATGTTAACAGAACATCAGTATGGTTTCAGAGCCAACAGATCCACCACAATGGCAGTGGTTGAACTCACGGAAAACATATCAACAGCTATAAATAATAAGGAATACATGGTGGGGGTCTTCATTGATTTGCAAAAAGCTTTCGATACAATAGATCACAACATATTGTTCAAGAAATTATATCGCTATGGTATTCGAGGAATCGCCCTCTCTTGGCTCAAAAGCTACCTTTCAAATCGAACGCAATATGTTCATCTAAATGGTGTTAGCTCTGAAACCCTACCAATAACTTTTGGAGTTCCACAAGGCTCAGTCCTTGGCCCCAAGTTGTTTATTCTCTACATAAATGATATCTGTGATGCCCTAAATGATCTTAAATGTGTCCTATTTGCGGATGACACCAGCTTGTACTGCTCTGGATCCGACCTTGAACACCTCCTGCAGGTAGTGGAAGAAGACCTAAAATTACTAAAAAAGTGGTTCGATATAAATAAATTATCATTAAACATCAATAAAACCAAATTCATTATCTTTGGAAACAAAAAATACATGCACCAGTCAAATTAACTATTAACAGTATGGAAATTGAACAAACAACCCATATAAAATTCCTAGGAATGATCATAGACAACAAACTTACCTGGAAACCCCATATTGACAACGTTAAAACAAAAATATCTAAAATAATTGCAATCTTATATAAAATGAAATACATCCTAAATAAAAAATCACTCCAGACACTGTACAATTCTCTACTCTTGCCATACCTAACATACTGTGTTGAAATCTGGGGAAACACCTACAAAACTATAATGCAACCTATTTTCATTTTACAAAAAAAAGCAATAAGAATTGTCAACCAGACAGACTACTATGCATCAACAGACCCACTATTCTATACCAACCGAACCTTGAAAATAGAAGATCTAGCTAAACTCAACATCGGGGCAATAATGTACAAAGCACACCACAGGTCTCTTCCTTTCCGAATGCAGGAGTTGTTTGAGCGGAGAAAGAGCAAATACGAACTGAGGGGTACTGCCATATTTAAAAATTAATTTGCTAGAATAAATGCCAAAGAAAGATCCTTATCGGTCACTGCAGTAAATGTATGGAATAAATTAGATGCTGTACTTAAAAACTGTAACTCCTTAAAACAATTTAAGAGAATATTTAAAGAAAAGTTGCTTGATAAATATAGAGAAATAATATAATGATCCAGCTATACATACTTATAAACATAATGTGTATACATCATTATGTTCTCTATACTACATTAAGATGTGAAACCACACAAATGCAACAAAGATTGTATGTTCACACTGTATGTGAAGTAACCACTTCATATATAGTAAACATTTAAATGTGAAAGTGTGTATGTGCGTGTGTGTGTGTGTGTGCGTGTGCGTGTGCGTGTGCGTGTGCGTGCGCGTGCGCGTGCGAGTGTGTGTGTGTGTGTGTGTGTGTGTGTGTGTGTGTGTGTGTGTGTGTGTGCATGTGCGTGTGTTTTGACGGGCACGTCAATGCAAACTAAAAGAAAAAGAGTGTCTTCTAAAGAAATAGACACAAAGTCAAAGCTGTTTACAAACACGTTTATCTGTATTTTCCCCAGTTTGTTTCATTTTTGTTTAGTATTTCTCTCTGAGAAATGTAACACTCTGCAATGCTTCAGTTATTTTGATTTTTGTTTCTTTACCAAACTTATAATTTGTTTACATTATTAGTAGGGTGGGCATAATAAGCTTCGGCTTCAGCCCTCACCTTTTCGGTCTATGAACAATGTCTTGTATTCTATGCTGTAATGTATATGTTTTTCCGAATGACCGAGATGAAATAAACTAACTAACTAACTAACTAATAATAAACAGTTCAACATAAAATGCCATTTAAAATGGTAAAAAAAAAAAAAAAAGTGACCTCAATCCCTCCTATTCCTCCAATATCCTGACAATATCTCTGTTGCAAAACATAGGCCATAACCGATCAACATTTTAGTGACAGGCTGCCCTCTTCTTTTGAACAATGTGACCTGCCAGTGAGAAAAGTATCTCACAAGGGACAGAAGTGTCAGGGCTGCCCAGATACTTGCGTGCCAGGGCAGAAAGCTGTGGATGGGCCCCTGCATGAGTGGACCACCACTGCAGTTGGCAGTCTGTCTCACTGATGGTGGGCTCATCTCTGTAGCGGCTCAGAGCCATGTTGGGCCGCCCTTCATCCTCTGATTCAGAGTCTGAATTAAACAACAGGAGGCTCCTCTTCCTTGCTGGCTCCTCTGTGGGTTCTGGAGTGGCTCTGTCAGGTTCTTCTAGCAGCAGTGCCTCAACGCTGGTCCACACCCCTTCTCGCTCTCCTCTTGGTAGACACTTTAGGTCCTTAAAGCGCGGGTCGAGTGCTGTAGCCATCGTGAGCCATCCATGGTTGAGTGTATCTTTGCGTTGAGACAGGTCCTTTGTGAAGGCAGCCTTGAACCTCACCACGTAGGCTGGGTCGTCATCTGAGACCTCCATGATGTGGGTCAGGTGGCGGAGAGAAGGTAACACCACACAGCATGAGACATAAGTCTCACCCCCAAGGAGCTCAGTCAAGTATCTGCAGTGGATAGTTTAGGAAAGTGATTTAATTATTGGACCAATTAATAGTAGATTCAAATTGCATATTTAAAAAAACAGTAGCAACTTTATACTATAGTCAAAGTGAAATCGATATTCCGTACGTACCATTTTGAAAAAGCAATTTAATTTATATTGCACTATTCACACTATTCACAAAGCTTTTCAAGGGACAGTAACTTGTAATGAATCCCATTAATAAAACAGTTGGTGGGTGTTTACCTGCATGGCTCAAGGAGGGTCTCCAGCCTCTGCAGTTTGTCCCACTCTGCTGTAGTCAACATGGTTAGCTTGTGCTTCTGTTTGGCTAGAGTAGCCTTCACAGCCTCTTGGTTCTTCAACAGACGAGATATCATAAACAGTGTTGAATTCCACCTTGTGGACACGTCCTGTATCAGTGGCTCTTTTTCTTGTCCATTTTCTTTTTGCTCCTGGTGCAGTTCCTCTGTGTTTGAGGGGCTGTGTTTAAAGTGCCCCACTATCTTGCAACATTTTGCCAATGTGGCTGTAAACCCACCGTCACCAAGGCAAACAGTGATGGTCCTCTGCAACACGTGAGCAACACACGGCATGTGCTGGAATGTGAACTGTCTCACTGCAGCAGTCATGGTTCGGGCACTGTCTGTTCCGATTGTGGTGACCTTTTGTGTGACTTCCCAGGCCTCTGCCACAGATTCAAAATCCCCTGCCAAGTTTTCAGCAAAGTGCCTGGTGGCGGTCTTCTGGATGGTCAAGGCAAAAGACGCCACTTGATGTCAATAAAGTGTGCCGTCACACCGAGGTAATTTGAATTGCTTACCGAGGTCCAATGATCCCCAGTCAGAGCAACACATTCGGCTTCCTCCATTAAATTCTCCTTTTCTATCTTTTCAGTCTCATAAAGCTGCTGGATTCTGTTTGACATTGTCTTTCTGCATGGCAGCTCATATGTCGTGTCAGACGACACAATCTGCAGCACCTTTTACATCCTTGATCTTCTACCACCGCAAGTGGTCTACAGTCGACTGAAATCCAGTGAGCCAGAGAGTTTGTTATTTTTTTCAGACGTGGACTTACTCATCCTGGCTCTGAAACTACTCATCTGGTCGAGTGTGGGTTGGGTGTGGGTTACCTTCCACACTAGCTGCAACATGTTTTGCCCTAAGGTGATACCGGAGGCTTGACGTGCTGCGGTGATATGCACATTATTTTTTGCATAATTTGCACACAACCGCGTTTTTACCCACGCTTCCATCCGTCCGTTTTTTAAAACAAAATTTCCCATCCATGGGCCAACCAAAGCTGTCTCATCGGCGTCTTCATTCATGTTTCACTTTCATGCACTGTGTTGACTGGGGTTTGTTGTTGTCGGAGAACCATGCCCGTCAGTTGGTGCACCGGGATGATCGGTCCGTCAGAAACTCATCCCGTGAGAAACGTTCCGTGGTGCAAAAATACATGTGATTAAAATGTTTTTAACGCGATAATTTTTCTGTAATTAATTGATTGAAATTAACGCGCTAAAGTCCCGGCCCTGGTTACTTTCAATTTCAAGTTGACACATCCTCTATGCTCTATGAGTTGCATTGTGGCCAGTTGACAAATACCGTTGACAAATATTGCGACACATTGTGAGGTTGTAGATCTGCTATTTTCAAAGGATTTTTAATTCTATACATTTGAAAACTTGTGAAACGGGACATTATGTGTAACGAGTATTTAAACTTTTGGTACTTTAAGTATACGTTGATGTAAATATTTTTGTACTTTTACTCAAGTACATTTTCACACAAGGGCTGCAACTATCATCATCATCATATAATTGATTTACTTTGTGATTATTCTTTTGATTACTTTTTGGATTAATCGAATAATCTTGAAGCATTTTTTTTCATAAACTATATCTATCAACAAACTGATGAAAAAAAAACATTTCTTTTTAAATAATTGACTACATTGATTAATCTGATTAAGCCCATGTTATGCTTTGTCAAACATTGTTGTGCATAAATAGGGAAAATAGCTGATCTACACACTCTTGTTTCGCCCATAGAAATAAATGATCCTATATTAAAATTCGGCCATAAAATAGATTATTGTTCTTATCGCTTAAATGGAACAGTTCCATCTCTTTGTAGAAGGAAACGACCAGTAGAAAAAATCAGTACATACCTATCCTGTTCAACTTTACTACAGGTTGCAGCATTGCATCAAGAAGCCTCTGGTCCATCTCTCACTGTAACTGTAACAACGTTGAATGTCTCCCCCATGTGGTGGTCTCTGGAAATCACCGGTAGGAAAAAAAGTTATCATTCAACAAATGTACATAACTAGAGGTCCGGGCGCCTGCCACCTAGCCGCGCACGGGGCTCTAGTGAGGGCTCGCTTATTTTGGGGTTACAAAATCGTGGGATAAAAATTCTAATTAATAAAAGAAAAAAAATACATCAAGGACCCCCTGGGTGTCCGCAGACCCCCTGGGAGTCTTGGGACCCCCGCGAAACATCGCGGACCCCTTGGGGGTACCTGGAGATTCTGGGGGTCCCTGGAGACCTAGTATGGTCTAGCTCAGAGATTAACCCTGCAAGACCCGCTGTTGTAATAATACATTTGTATTTTATCAAAAAAAAGTGTATAGATCATTTGTTTTCCTGTTATTTTTTCACCTAATCATCATCAATGGATCATATTGTTTAGTCTTGCAATGTCAGTGGCCAGGATATTTGCATATAAATACCCCCCACAGAGGCAGGAAATGTCACAACTTGAAAAACCTTCAAGGAAGAAAAAATCTCTTTTTCACTGGACAGGATTCCTCACAAAAAAGTAAGTAAAATGTCTGTAATATTTTTTTGGGTGATCATTAGAATGTATAGAACATGTACATGTTGTTATTGTGAAAGATATCCCCCAAATGTAAATTAGAGCATGCTTTATACTTGTTGTATTTTTACAACATTGGGTCATGGTGGTAGCAAATAGCAATGCACCTGTTTATCTGGCAGAGTGGAATGGAGTGGAATATTATTAGTTTTCACAATACATGTTGTAACCAATTGTGCTCGAAGACAAATATACTGCATTAGCTTATAACATTTCATTGCCTATAATGTTTTAGCAAAACATTTTGGTAAAGTTTGTGATTAGCAATCAGTGTATGTTCATTTTTCATATGGGAGTTGCCCAGTTAAGACTCTCTCATCATTGTTCATGTGATGGGTGTTGGGGATTGCCCACTTACTGCCATCCTCAATCCCATTGTTAGGCTAAGCACTATCAGTGATGATGGTGCTTAGCCTTTGTGAGGATAAGCAAAGCACAATAGGTTGGCCAGACAGTATTGTGTGACTTGTGAAATATGTACCTGCAGTGAGATGTGCTACTAATGTACTAAAGGTATATCTTTATTTTCATTTCAGAATGCCACAAGCACGGAGAGAGCCTTGCTTCACTGCAAGGGATGTGTTGGATATTGTAATTAATGGAGAGAGTGATTTGGATATCGACTCAAACAAATACAAAATCTTAAAAATATGGCTTATTGATGTTATTATTCATAATGTACTGTTCTGAGGCCAAATATTATTCATAATGTATACTGTTCTGAGGCCAAATAATAACCATAACCATTTAAATGAACCCTTAAGTTGTTTTAGTGAAGTATATAGACATTTGCCATATTATTCTGACAGTGAGTAAAAATGGCCTATAGGAAATTCTGCTACCCATTAGACCCAATGTTGTAATATTACAACATTTCAATAAAACCTTACGAAAACTTTTTTTTTTTTTAAACATTATATTTTCCTCTCCAAAGTACTCCTACAACACCATCTGAAAGGTTGAAACATTTGCAAACAACAGATGCAAACGAATTGTGTGTGTGCATTGCTTGTTGGTCGCGCAACCTAGCAACCCTGGGCTGAGGCACACAACACATGGCGAATGCCCACACGGTTGCGTGTGCACCCAGGCAGACACAGAGCCACAGAAAAGCCACAGGCACGCGCATGCGCACCTTTGCCAATTATAATATATAGGGATGCCACATAACTGAAGAGCTTCAGCAATGCTTTGGTAGTTTTCTGGTCAATCAAAGTCACATTTTAATCAAATCAAACTATTGCAGACTGCCGACAGACTCTCTCTCTCACCAGGAGAATATAAGACCAGCGAAACTGGGGCCAAAACAAATAAACAAGTTTGTCCACATGACAAAGAAAGAGTCAACGCCTTTCTAGAAGTTTAGAACTTCCTCGAAGGAAATGACGAACAGATCACAATCAATGATCGTGTTAATCGAATGGATGACAATCTCAAAGGCTCAGAACTTGAAGCATATAGCTACAAATACATGAAAGTTAGACTGGTGGAACACTTTGGTGACAAAATAACACAACAACACAAATGTATAATTACCTTCAGGATTACAGCTAAAGTGACCCTTCAGGACTTTTGCTCATAGGGAAGATGATACTGAAAAAAAGAAGAGAATAATTGAAACTGCAGTCAAAGATGACATCAAATTGGTTGAAACCTCCCATGATATATATCCTGACTGTGATGTACTTAAGTCTGCAGAGGAGGCCAAAGACTTTCTTCCAGAAAGCCTCAAGGTTCTACTGAAAGGGCTGCTCATAGGCAAAGACATAGGGATGACAACTGCCTCCATCGGAAAGACAATCATGCAGGCAACCAGACCAAAAGTAATTCTAGCTACACTGCAGATTTGTCTTGGCGTCCAGCTCCACCACCAATTACCAAGAGCAGCAATCCCATCCACAAGGCAAAGGTCACCCAAAGTGTTCATGGTGGGGAGAATTCCAATCCTGAGCCACAGGGAAGTAAGGCATGGAAAAATGAAAGTGACATACCTGTAATGAAAGTTCTTGGAATGACGACAAAAAAGTATGAATCAAACAAAGTTTACTGATCTTAGTTAGCAGTAGAAAATACAGACAAGTGGTCGGTACAAAAAATGGCTTTGAAAATAGTTTCGTTACGAATGAATGAAATCAACGTGCTTTCAGCACAACGACAACAACAAATCTGCCGGATGTAGCTTCTAGAGTGATATAACACAGCATGAAATAGCTTAGCACTTCCGGTGGTTCTTTCACAATAAGGGTTTCAAAATACAATATGCAATGAAATAATAATATGTGTTTCTTAAACTGTAAATTAGCACATTCCCTTTTTAACTGTTTTAACTATTAATGAAATGACATTTATATGAAATAAATCACAACATTCTCCCGCCCGATGAACAATAGTTCAGCAATCACATTCTATTCTAAATAAAGTCAAGTTATTTCCAATGGATATATCAGTTGCACAGGTCTTCTCAGTAGAGTCCCTGTAGGAGTATGGATTATGCATGAGCGTGTCAGTCCGTCTCGCCCTGGAAACAGTTCCTCAATTCTGCCTGTTTTCCAGGTTTGTCGAGGCATCTTGTCCTCTCCAATCAGCACGATATCTCCCACTTTGAGCTCAGTGGGTTTGGGTGTGTCACACGTATGCGCTGATTTCAGATCCAGTAGATAGTCCTTGCGCCAGCGGGTCCAGAAGCTGTTTAGAAGTCTCTGGCGGTACTTCCATCTGCGTCCCATGTTCTCTCTGCTCAGATTGGCAGACTGAGCTTCCGGAATCATAGTCTTAGGTGGCAGGGAGGTCAGTCTTTTCCCGACCAAGAAATGAGCGGGTGTCAGGGGGTGGGGCTCATCTGCATCGTTGTGCACATATGAGAGTGGCCTTGAATTTAGCACAGCCTCCACCTCTGCGAGGGTGGTGGTCAACTCCTCAAAGTTCAGTGAGGCTTTTCCTAGGACTGTTTTTAGACATGTCTTCACTGACCTCACAAGCCTTTCCCAGAAACCACCCCACCAAGCGGCTCTCTCAGCAATAAACTTCCAGGAGATTCCCTTTTCAGTGAAGAACGCTGTGAGCTCAGGTTCCTTGAATGATTTCCAGAGCTCCTTTAGATCTTGATCTGCTCTTTTAAAGGTCTTGGCATTGTCAGAATAAATGACCTTACATAGTCCACGTCTTGCAATGCATCTCTTCAAGGCTAAGAGAAAGTTCTCTGTGGACATGTCTGATACGAGCTCTAAATGTACTGCCCTGGTGACAGCACATGTGAACAGTGCAATGTATGCCTTCTTTGTCTGACTGTTTGACTTGACATACAGTGGGCCTGCAAAATCGATGCCCATAACTTCAAAAGGTGGGGACTCTGTAATCCTGTCTCTTGGTAAGGGGGCAGTAACTTGCTGAGCTGGTTTCACCTTTAGTCTCTTACAGATGTGACAGCGTGCTACTATCTGCTTAACCAGCTGCCTGCTTCTCAAGATCCAGTAGCTCTCCCTTATCTGCACTAGAGTATCCCTTACCCCAGAATGCATTACCTTTTCATGGTAGTTTTGAACTAGGAGCTCAGTGTATCTGTGTTTTGGGGGCAGCACCCACGGGTGCTGTTCTCTGAAACTGAACTCTGACTGCTGCAGCCTTCCTCCTACACTAATAAGGCTGTTCTCATCTAAGAATGGTTTCAAGTCTCTGATTTTTGAGCATTTGTCAATGTCTTTTCCTGATTTCAGCAGACTCATTTCTTGGCTGAAACCTAGCTCTTGTGTCACTCTTACCCAGTACACTTCAGCTGCAGTGAGCTCCTCTGCAGTGAGCTCTCCATGGGTCTTTTGGCTTGATCGGGCATTGGTTACAAACCTCTTCACCCATGCAGTTACTCTGAACACTGTTGTCAGTCTACTGTACTTGTCTAGGTCCAGCAGTGGTTCAGCTGGGTCAGTGCTAGTAAACTGTACTACTGTGAACTTAGTCCTAAGCTCAATATTTGCATCATCAGCAATACAGTCCTCCTCAATTGTGTCTGTTGGTTCAACTGACAGTGGAGCAGTAGGCCCATTCCACCACAGCTGACTCTGGATGAGATTGTCAACGCTCTGGCCTCTGGTGGGTAGGTCAGCAGGATTGTTTTTGCCATTGATATGTGACCATGACTCTGGGTTTGTCAGATTTTGTATTTCAGTCACTCTATTTTCCACAAATGGCTTCCATCTCTGTGCTGTGCTGCGTATCCAGTGCAAGGTGATCATTGAGTCTGTCCACATCTTGAGCTGATTCTTTTCCATATTCAGGGACTTCAGCAGATTGTTTCCCAACCTTGCTCGAATCAACGCTCCCATCAACTCCAAGCGTGGTAATGTTAGTTTCTTTAGAGGGGCAACTCTCGACTTTGATGCTACAAAGCTTGTCATTATTTCCCCGTCTTGGTTCTTTCCTTGCATGTACGCAACAGCACTGTACGCCTTTTCACTTGCATCACAGTATACGTGTAGTTCTATAGACTGCATGTCTGGTTGGATTTCAATGTGATACTACCTGGGAATCGCCACAAGGTGGAGCCGTGGCAGCTCTGAGCACCACTGGTTCCATTCTTTTGTCAAATCTGGGGGTAACTGCTCATCCCAACCAATTCCCCTCTCCCACAGTTGTTGAAACAGGTGCTTCACCCTAATGGTGAACGGAGTGAGGAACCCAATAGGGTCGAATATGCGAGCTGATGTTTGCAGCACGCTTCTCTTTGTGTTTTGCTTGCCCTTCAAAATGTCCAATAGTCCATTTAAATCAAACACAAAGTGGTCTTTCTCTGGTTTCCATACTAATCCTAACACTTTCAGTATATTACCGCAAGTGACAGGTTCTGTTGCTTGTTCGAATCCATTTTCTGCCCACTTTGCTTTGAGATCTGGGGAATTTGTGGTCCATTTGCACAGATTCATTCCAGCAGCAGAGAGAATGTTCTTTGCTCCTGTTGTGACTGAATAGGCTTCATCTACATCACTAGAGCTAGCAATCAGATCATCGACATACAATGATTCTCTCAGTGCCTCCACTGCCTTTGGTTGGGCTGCGATATACTGTTTGATGTGCTTCCTAATGGTTGCAGCTAGGAGGAAAGGGCTTGGTGAAACTCCAAATACCACTCTACTCATTCTCATGATGCGCAGCTCATTTTCACAGTCCTTAGTGGGGGGCCCATGTAGCCACAGGAACCTGACTGAGTCTGTATCTTTATCTGCTAGTGCTATCTGTAAGAACGCTTTGGTGATGTCTGCAGTGAAGGCTATCTTGTGCAGCCTGAATTTGATTAGCACATCTAACAGATCAGGGTTTAGGTTTGGCCCAGTGAACAGGCAGTCATTGAGTGAGGGGCTTCCGGCCTTGTGTGATGAGGCATGAAACACTACTCTCAACTTAGTCGTTGCTTTCTCCTCCCGGAGTACAGCATGATGAGGTAGGTAATATTTCACAGTCTCCGTTGGCTCTGCTCCTGAGTCATTCTCTGGGACATCCTCACAAATGCCCTGCTGTAGGTAATCCTCCATCACATTGTTGTACCTTGTGTACAGTGTGGCATCTGCACTCAGCTTCCTCTTTAAGCTCTCAAATCCTTTCTTTGCAACTCTGAAGTTGTCTGGTAGAGGTGGGTTGTCCTGTCGCCATGGTAATTCAACCTGGTAGCGACCATCATGGAATGTTACTGTCTGCTCAAAGCTCTGAAGAGCCTCTGTTTCCTCTGGGCTTTCAACTTTATCATTCACAATGCCCAGTGATTCTATTTCCCAAAAAGCATGCAACTGTTTTGAGATCTGAGTGTCCTCATCTAGACTGATGTGCATGCAGGTTGCGTCTGTCACACTAGACATTGAGACTGGCCCTTGGACAGTCCATCCGAAGGTGCTTTCTAATCCCACTAGTGACTCTGTTAGCCTTTCAACCTTGCCAGTCATTATTTGCCAGTAAAAGTCAGCTCCAATTAAAACGGACAGCTCTGGATCATCAGTACCATCTGACTGGAAATCTGCCAGCTGCAGACCTCTCCTCTTAAATTCTCCTCTGATGTGCTCACCAGGCACTTTCATTACTGCAGTACACACTTGTGGGGTCTCAACTGCTGTAATTTCAATTCTTTGCTGTGTATTCCACACATTCTCTAGCACTACTTTGACAATGTTGCGTTTTGTTGTCATGGGACCAGCAGATCCGAAGGTGTGGAGGTTCAATGTCTCTTGCTTTAGTACTGGCAGTTTCAGTGTCTTCACCAGGTTCTCATGCACAAAGCTTCTCTGACTGCCTCCATCCAACAGGCAACGCACAATTTTTCTACCTGCTGGGCATTCTGACCAGGCTTTAACTGTCTGAAGTAGCACTGTGTTGGGTTCATTTGGTTTCAGTTTCACTGTGCTGGACACAGAAGAAACCACAGCATCTGTACTGGCGCTGCTAGCATCTGGCTGTGCTTCATTGGGCTCACAGACTGATTGGTGGTGTCTGCGACCGCATAAGGCACATGAGACACCCTTGACCTTGCAGAATTTGGCTATGTGTTTGGGGCCTAGGCACACATAACATCTTCCCATTTTTTTCAATTTTTCTTTTCGGGCAGTCACTGAATTGTTTGGGCAGTTTTCTGGCTTATGACTAGGACTGTTGCAATACACACAGGTCTGGGGGGCATTACTGGCTGTGTGCAATGCAGCTGCTGAAGGCATATTCCATGTTTTAGGTTTATTCTCACTGGATGGCACTGGTTTTGTGGATGGTCTGTTACTTTGAGGATTTTCCTTTGGTGAGCTGCCTGACCTGGTCAGTTGTAGTGCTCTTTCTCTACTTTGCACTTCGTTTTGCAGGAACTTTATGAGCTCAGGCACCTTCCATTCACCGTCAGTGTCCAGTGTGCGTGTATAGTCTAATGCCAGGTCATCTGGTACTAACTGCAACAATACAGGGCATAGCAGGCTGCCATAAGTGTCACTGTGAACACCTAGGGATTCCAAACTGCGAATCTGAATTTCACATTCATCATAAAGAAATCTCAGTGCTGCTATATCTGAGGATCTTTTCACAGGTGTCAAGGTTAGCAGTTTGGACATGTGTGCACTGACTACAATGTCCTTTCTTCCAAATCTGTTCTTAAGCAATTCAATTGCTGCATCATAATTACTATCTGTCAATGTGAGTCCTGCCACTGCTTTTGCTGCTGCTCCAATCAGGTAGGATTTCAGATAAGTGAATTTTTCCTTCTTACACAGCGCATCATTTGAATGGATAGCAGTGTCATATTGACTCCAGAATTCTTGCCATTGGCTTATTTCTCCATGAAACTTTTCAATCACTAATCTGGGCAGTTTAACAGTCTGTCTACTTAGTGAACGGTCAGAGCTCCCTGAGCTTGCACTTCCAGAACTCACTCGTCTACTCACAGACTCCTGGGCGTCCTGGCCCTTTTGGATCAGTATGCTCGCACGTGTTTTCCACGTAATTATGCGGTCCTGATACTCCTGCGTGGCCTCTATTTCAGCCTCTAGTTCGTCCGTCGGGGTCTCCGGTTCAATCCCGTTGTCCAGTTCCGTTAATTGTCCCTCTTTCTGGACCAGTAGAGACAGCATTTCACGCAATGTAACATTGTCCATTTCCTCCTTGTTTGTTTCTTCCTCCATACGAGCCAGCAGCTTTGTTATTGAAGCACGGATTGCTCCCCGCTTTCTTCTCATACGTTCCATTGCCTCCGCCATTTTAGTTAACTTCCAACTTCATAACGTCAAAAATAATCCAAAGGATTTCCCGGGTTTCGGCACCAAAATGTAATGAAAGTTCTTGGAATGACGACACAAAAGTATGAATCAAACAAAGTTTACTGATCTTAGTTAGCAGTAGAAAATACAGACAAGTGGTCCCAACACAGTGCTTAATGAAATGACATTTATATGAAATAAATCACAACAATACCAGAGGCTTTTGACTATGATGGCACAGGACCCGACGGCAGACCTAGACCTCATATGGAAGACATCCTGTTTGCCTCACCAAGGCAGGCCCGGATTGGCCGTCGGGAGGACCGGGACTATTTTTTTTTTTTTTGCATCAAAAAAAAATATCAGGTCAGGCCAGCCATCCACAGCCAGCGCGGCGCTTAAGTGCTGCAGCAAAAAAAAATCTCTCCTAAGCTCAGGCCAGGCCAACCACAGTCAATTTCAATCCAATGCAGTCAGTGTTGCTTGCAGCTCAGTGCAGCTGCGGGCCTCCCCCTACCTTTTACCCCCAAAAAGGCCCCCCTTTTGTAAGGCCCCCCAAAAATAAGGCCCCCCAAAAAAATCGGCGCGCACTGCGCGCGCGCGAGGTGGCCTGGGTGGGCGTGTATCTCCCGGCCAGATTTGGAGTCCCACTCCGGCCCTGCACCAAGGCCATCATGGTCTGGGATGATGCAGGTTGTACAGCATGGCACTCACCAGGTAAATCATCCTTCGTCTTTCTTCCAATGATTGACATGAGCCCCAGTGACCCTACATGTATCTACTCCACACTCAAGTTTAAATGTGAGCATGCCCACCGTCACAATGCTACCCCAATCGTCACTTTTGAGCAACCACTCTGGTGGAAGGCCATGCTCATTATCGAAGCGGAGCCAGAGGGGGCTTCCACACCAAAATGAGTTTTGTAGGTTCCATTGGGCATCTCATGGCTGGTACTGGGTTGCAAGAAGTGATGGAGCTTGTCTATGCTGCCACTGCTGTGGGACACATGATGACAGGGAAGGCAGTTGCAAGAGCTGTGCACACCTCCTTATCAATGGCTGCTGTCCTCTATGCACAGTTGATGGAGGGATTAGTGTCTGCAGAGAAGGTTTGCAATGCTGATTGATGTGTTGCTTAGAATAAAGGAACAACTCAAAAGCAAAACCGAATCCTTGAAATCCTCTAGCAGGACTGCTGCCCTGTGGTTACGGTACATGCATATGGTAGACATACTTCGAAGGTTTCTGAGAGCTGAACGTTCTGGGAATTGGGCATTGCACCTTGAGGCAATATCAGAAATGCTTGGTTTCATGGCAGCATCTGGGCACAATCTCTACACTAAATCTCCTCGGATCTATGTGAAGCGAATGTGCAAGCTCCAGGTGGATCACCCAGATGTCTACCAGAAATTTGAAGAGGGATTCCATGTAGTCGGACGAAGTGATCGGCTATGGGCTGTTCTGTCCGTAGATCTTGCTATCGTACAGGTGCTCATGAGGAGTATGAAAACCAGTGGTGGCCTCACAAGAGGGCGAGGGATGACAGAGGTGAAACGTTTGACATGGCTGCTCTCCATGCCAGCTTGCGCAGAAGTCAACATTTCTATGCAAGAGCTGGCAGGGGTGAACCGAAGCACTAGCGAGCAGAACACGGACCTGACAGATGCAAGACAAGCACGTGATATGAAGGACACACTCACAGTTCCAAGAAAGACATCATTTATGCTCAGATCCAAGCTAGCGAAGTATCTCCACAGGGGGCCATGCACAACCTTCTGTGAATGTTGATGCAGCCAAGGCCATCGGAAACACCATCTTAGCCAGTATGGATGGACAGAATATTGATGCTTACTCATTCAAGAAGAGGATTCAGACAATCACCATGACGACAAAATCTTCATTGAAGATTGATGGTGAAGCAGTGCACATGGATCCTCATCTACTTTTCCAGCGACTCACAATTGCTGCAAAGGATTCACAAGACCTGCCATCAGTGTTTAAGTATGAGCTGTGCAGTCATCCTCCAGCACTGTTTGATACCTCCCTGATGCTTCCACAGCCACAGAAGCCAGTGCTAGCAGATGCCAGCTGGGCGCTCAATACACCAGACCTTCCAGGAGTCACAGGCCATGTTCAGAATGTGCTGGATGGTGGAGCACTTAATCAGCGCATCCTGTGGACACGTGGATCCACTTACATTGACATCCGCAAGTGGTACGGCGAGTATGTCACAAAACACTATGGCAAGGCAGTTGTCGTGTTTGACGGTTATGAGGGCACATCCACCAAAGACATGACACACCAAAGGCGAGTAGATGGGAGAACTGGAGCAACTGTAACCATGGAGGAGTAGGCCTACATGCCTGTTTCAATGCAAAAAGATGTGTTCCTTGCAAACAACGCAAACAAGCAGCAGTTCATCAACAGGCTTAGTGGTCACCTACAGACAAATAACTGTCAGACATACCATGCCCCAGGTGATGCTGATCTCCTAATAGAACAAAAAGCAGTAGAGTCTGCGACCACATACCGTGGTCATTGGTCATACAACCTCATCTTCAACTCTGAGCTGAAAAAGAGCATGAAGAAGCCACATGTCTGGAACAATCAATTCTCTGAAACAGCAACTGGGTCCCAATGTGTGCAATCACATCCTCTTCATCCACGCAGTAGCTGGGTGTGACACTACCTGCTTTATGGCATTGGAAAAGCAGCTCCCCTCAGAAAATGTGCAAACATCAGTGACTTCCGTGAGCAAGCTACAGTGTTTGACACAGTCAGCTTCCACAGTAGAGGTTGTGTCAGCAGGAGAGAAGGCTTTAGTTTGCCTGTACAATGGGA
Organism: Gymnoscopelus microlampas; assembly: GCF_963454915.1. Lineage (NCBI taxonomy): Eukaryota > Metazoa > Chordata > Actinopteri > Myctophiformes > Myctophidae > Gymnoscopelus > Gymnoscopelus microlampas. Next base: position 7,330,729 of record NC_139948.1, read on the forward strand.
AGTCTGGAGGGACTTGACTCACTAAGATACAAGCGCTTCTGTGAGAAGGTGGCACCTCTCATGTCAAGCCAGAGAGTCTGCCACCTACAGCAGCAGCAGCAAAGTACCACAGTCTCTGTGTGTACTACCAAGTGCAGCAGTGGAAGGGAACTGCATGTGAGCTCCTGCCACAAGAATGGGCATGGAAAGAGAATGATGGGGAGCTTGTCCCCATCCAGACGAACATACCTCCAGCGCCACAGGAACTACTACGGGTCATCAGATGCACATGGCAGCAGCCTGAGGTGCACGTGCAAGAAGCATGACATTGACTGCTCTGTTCCATGTGCAAACTGCAAAGAAACGGGATGTGCAAACTCATGTCTGGCTGAAAGTGATGAAGATGAAGAATAGTTTAAATATGACATTGTTTTTTAAAACTTTAAGGTTTTGTAATGTTAAATCTGTGTGTGTTTATAATTTTACCTCTTGTTTGATTCATAAACTTTTGTTGGATTTTCTATTCAATTTGTGTGAGGTGTCCCTTTTTTTAAGAATTTCCTTTTTCACCATCAATGTACTGCATCCAACACAGTTTGTAGTTAATTCTGCAGAGTATTGAAGCTTTTGTTTTGACATCAGCTAAGAAAACTTCCATAAATCCATTGTTTAACTTTGGCGTCGATGGGAAGGTGTGACATCACCTATTTGCTATTTCAGCATTATGTTCCACCACTGGGATTTCTTAGGACTTTTGATACGTTATTACTAACATATCGTTGCTGTCCAGCAGAAACCAGCTAACTCCATATGTTTCCACTTTTGCATTTTTTCAGTCAGTGCTATAGAACACCCTTTACGTCTGTGTGTTGGTGAAAAAAATATTGAACCAATGAAAAGTATTAAAAAGTGCTCCTGACAAAACCAGCTAACTCCATTGGATCCTCAAACCTTCTGCTAAACCAGCTAACTCATACAAAGGAGGGTGGAGTTAGCTGGTTTTGCCGACTCCAGGCTCCTCCCCCTTTTGACCTCCAACCTCATTGTGAGCTCGGCAGTCCATTCAGCTGTTCTTATCAATGATGAAAAAACCTCCTAACTCCATGTTTTATTTTTCCCCTGAAAAATGTACGTTTTGGAGCTGGTTCCTGCCAGACAGCAGAGATATTTATGAAACAAATACATTTGAGTTTCTGTTGCAATTAGTCCTAGGTTAACCCCTTATTTTCCATATAATCACCACTAAACAATACACATTCATTAATTCTAATTGTATAGCATTTGTTTTTTACTTTAACTTTTGTATTACCTCTAAATTAGCTCCATCGAAAATGAGGTGAAGAGCTGTTTGTTCTCTGGATGCACCGTGGACATGCTCTGTGTCCAGAGTTTGAGAAGAGTTGTTTGTATATGTATTTTCTGTTGAGAAAACCACACACACAGACACAGACACACACACACACACACACACACACACACACACACACACACACACACACACACACACACACACACACACACACACACACACACACACACACACACACACACACACACACACACACACACACACACACACACACACACACACACAGTCAGTTCTCCTCTATAATCCCATTCAAATTTCAATGCTTTATTATTTTTAATATTAAAATATTTTCGAATATTATATAATATATAATTATATAAAATGATGTATAATAGTACAATAATAAACCTACGTGCAGTGCACGTATGTGCGTTTATTAGAGCATGTGTATGTGTGCACAAATGCTCTAATAACAGGCTAAACAAAATAGTGAAACCAACTATATTAATTTATGGTTATGGCTTTAATTTATATAGTTAGTTCATTTTCGGGTTTTTGATAAGAGGAGAGACATATTTTTTGTTTTGGGGCGAGTCTTCTGGTTACCGTGGTGAGGCAGTCATGACACATCAGCAAAGATGAAAGACAAGGTTACGACTCCGCTTACATACAGTATGTGGTTTAAATCATACCAGAATGCTGCATGTCCACCAAAGAAAGAAGAAAATGGACAGAGCGAGCAGAAAATAGTTGCAATTAAACGGCTTAAGACAGTGTGCTGTAGTAGCCTTAGTTAAGTTCTGACCAATGGTCTTACTGTGGCCAGTGAGGATAACTGCACACAAGTTATAAAAAGTAGGGTAAGTGATATTGTTTTGTTAAAATAAATGTTAAATAGCTTTATATTGTGATAGTACTCATTTTTATAGTGTTTGTTCAGTAACGGGTTTCTACGTCTCTCCAGCCGTTGATTAAACAGAAAATGCATTGTCAGGTTAGGCAAGGAATTTGGGACCGGATGTCAGAACACACCGGACCAAAATCATAACACACATTCTAGATTTGGGTCTGGATAAAAACGCTTATCAAATGGGCGTCTGTGGCCTATGCAAATCAGACTGAGGGTCATTTGTACAATAAAATGGTTGATAATCCCTGATTGTCATTCAGTGATATCTGTTTGTTGTTTTTTTTTAATCATGAAAATGTGTGCACCTCTTTGAAAATTTGTTTTATTCAAATGTTTGCTTCTGGGGATTCTACAAATGTCTTCTAAATCCTAACAGTTTTTTTTTTTTTAAAGCGTATGTTGCTATATATCAGTGGCTCTCAAATTATTTTCATGTCCAGGACCACCCAAAATTATATGCATTTGGCCACGGACCCCCATCTCAACATATTTTGTTCCAAGGACCCCCCAGAAGCAAAGATTTGAGTTAAATTGTTCACTTTAATATATAAAATATTATATATTCAATGATTTGCACAAATTTTCCCGATTTATAGAAAATAGCAGATCTACAAGCTCGTAGCACGGCACGACGAGCTTCTAGATCTGCTATTTTTGAATAGCCCAAAGACATCTTAAAATTACACAGACGTGTTCCCGGTCTTGGGTTAACCACTTGAACCCTCGCGTCCCTATTCTGGGGGTAACATAGTAGCCGAAAATAGCAGATCTACAAGCTCACAACACATCGCAGACACGTTGTGAGATTGTAGATCGACTATTTTCGACAAAGAGGTTTGGTTTAGATGGAAAAAAAGAGCAGACCAAGTGCCAAGCCAAAGTGTACAAAGTATTACATAGTTTAAGTGGTTAAATGTCTGAGAGATATATTGTACAAGCTTATAGCACGGCACAGAGTGCCACGCTATGAGCTTGTAGATCAGCTATTTTTGAAAAATCTAGAACGTTTTTGAAAATCTTTGAATATACAGTATATATTTTTTAAAGCGAACACCTTTAACTCAAATATTTGCTTCTGGGGGCTCCCTGGAACAAAATATGTTGAGATGGGGGGTCCACGGACAAATGCATGGCATTTTGGGTGGTCCTTGACATGAAAAAAGTTTGAGAACCACTGATAAGCAACATAGTTCAACTAGCCCGCCGATCTACATCGACACGTTGTGAGCTTGTAGATTGGCTATTTTAACTATTTGAAAATGTTTTTAAAAATAGTAAAAGATGGCAAAGAAGTTTATGGATAATGGGTAAGGCACCGGCGAAAATAGGGCCCACTCCAATTGAGAACATGCACGTTGCAGGCATAGACAGTCAGTGGGAGGAAAGCCAAGGACTACTGTAGCTCTAGTAGTTTAGACCCCCCAAAACAATCATATTTGAACTGGGGACCCCCCAGATAAATTGTGAAAATAGCAGATCTACAAGCTCACAATGCCTCGCGGTTGCGAGGCGCTGTGAGCTTGTAGATCGGCTATTTTCAAATGTTATATATATTATTTCTTATATTATATATTCTTATATTATTTGACAATTTTGGCCAATGTTTGACCAGTTTTTTTTTAGTATAGTTTGTTGATTACTTTAATCTACTTGTTACTTATTTTTATTTTACTGGAGTATTTCCAAGTTCCAGTACTTTTACTTCTACTCCACTACATATTGTACTTTTACTCCACTACAATTATTTGAAAACTTTAGTTACTAGCTACTTTGCAGATATAAATGATTATATTAAAAAAAACACATTAACCACTTTAGCCCCATTTTATGCCTAGGCTAAAAAATAGCTTTTAGTATATTTCGATGCCAATACTTTGGTTCTTTTACTCAAGTAATATTTTGAACACTGGCCTTTTACTTGTAAAAGAGTATTTTTATATTGTGGCATTGCTACTTTTACTTAAGTAAAATATCTGAGTACTTCTTCCACCCCTGCACCTAAGGTCCATGTATACAATATGTAACAATAGAAAAATATTATAAATGCAAATATGTTGGTTCATCACCAGGTAATGAAACAAACCAAAGTTTAGCTGTAGATAATGATTACAAAACCCCTCACCAATAATGTATCTGTCAAGTGTTCAGGTAACAAACATTGAAAATGTCGTGGATACATGTAAACAAGCTCATTCATGTGTTCAGTACACAACAAGGCTAACGCCATCTTCAAAGGAATTACACGAGGGAGACGCCATTATGCAATCAATCAGCACGTCAATTTGCGGACTTTTTACCGTTTGTAAAACTCTACATTAAACACTCAAATCAGTCATTAAAACCCATCACAGTCTCTTCACATAAACATTAAGCCTTAAGAGTTAAGTTAATATGGATTTCACGGTGTACTGACCTGAAAAACAGAGTAAACAATAACAGGAATGAGGACATGAACCTGTACACTTGCAAAATTGTCCTCTGAAGGAAAGGGGGGAGGCACCCAGATGTTAAAGGAGACCCTTAGGCAACACTGCACACACAAAGGTTCCACTTCTCATCCCAAGTGACCTACAGTGAATTACTACTGATATTATTTTGGCTTGTGACCATAATAAAAACGTACTGGACCATACTTTAAATAAAAGTTACTTCACATTTGTGAGGGTATCACATATACATACAAATGTATGCAGCCCAAACTACTAAATTCTACAATAAAAGCTCAGTACAAAGTATTGCTGATGCATATTATAGTTTTATACATGCCTGTTGTGTATATTGTATATTATTGTGTGCCTATTATTTCATGTCAATTCATCGACACATTTTCTGCGACTATACAAAAGCATTGGCATCAAAATATACTTAGAGTACCAAAAGTAAAAGTACTTACATGTTTGAAAATAGCAGATCTACAAGCTCACATTGAGATACAGTACGTTGTGAGCTTATAGATCGGCTATTTTCAAATAGCCTAGGAATAAAATAGGGCTTATTGGGTTAATGTTTATAATATAGTGATTTATATATGCAAAGTAGCTAGTAACTGAAGCTCTCAAAAATTGTAGTGGAGTAAAAAAGTACAATATTTGCCTCTGAGATGTAGTGGAGTAGAAGTAAAAGTACTGAAAATTAGAAATAGTCCAGTAAACTATAAAAAAAATCTTTGTGATACTAAGCAACTTATGAAAAATACACAGACCCTTACCTTCTATGCATGCACAAGACTGGATGCTGAATGTACAAAAACAAACTGCAATGTAGGCTATAGACCAATTATTTGTTTACTAACATTGAGAGTGGACGCACAGGTGATTGTTTCACGCAATCACTTCCCAACATGTTCTTTCGGGGTGCGCTGGTTTCAGCGCACCCCAACCCCCTCTTGTGTGTTGGCTAGTGAGGCGCATCCAGAGAGACCTGATAGAATGGGTTTCATTGCACGCATACTGGTTGCACGCATACTGGTTCTTATCAGTGTGACGTCGTCTGTTAAGGGGTCTATGTGCTCTGCTCAGCTGGGCAGCAGGTGAAACTAATCATGTCAATTAGGCACTGAGTAGGTGGGATGTACCATTAGAAATGGGGAGGAAAAGGCCCATGTCATACTGATATGGGCCATACCATTAGAAAGGGGGGAGGGGAAACAGTAGGGCCTTTAGTTTGAACACACACACACACACACACACACACACACACACACACACACACACACACACACACACACACACACACACACACACACACACACACACACACACACACTATTTGAAAATAGCCGAGCTTGTAGGTCGGCTATTTTCTAAAACAAATCTAGAAAAAAATAAGTAAATTTGTAATATTTGTTTTATTTTAAATACAAACATCTTGTATGGGGGTCCACTGGTTTGTAAACAACATTAGGAAACAAGCCCAAAAACCTGCAACCCGCAACTATACAAGCGACTTGACAGAAAAACAAGCCAAAGTCGCTATGGCAACACTGACAGTTCAGTTGTCCAGTTGTCCACCGGCACAGCAAATCCCTGGATGCTTGGTCAACGGTCAAGCCTCCAAAACGCCTCTCCTCCTCTGTGTCATAAATGTGCAGGGAGTTTGTCATGGAGCCTGAGGGCCATTCAGAGGACAAGGCTATGGCAGTGATTCTCAACCTTTTCTCCATCAACATTGACGGCTCCATTGTTACCCCCTCCACCCTGCAAGTCCGCAACCTGGGTGTCATCCTGGACCCCACCCTCTCCTTCCCGTCCCGCGTCAACCACATCACTGAAAACTGCCTTCTTTCATCTTCGCAACACTGCTCGCCTTCGTCCCAGCCTTTCACACACTGCTGCTGAGTGCTCATACACGCCAGACTCGACTACTGCAATAGCCTACTTTACGGCGTCACCACCAAGGTTCTCAAACACTACAGTACGTACAAAATTCTACAATAATAGCTCAGTTCAAAGTATGTATGATGCATATTATAGGCTATAGTGATTAAAGTCAAAACATTACTTACTTAGTAATTCTGCTGCCCGCCTGCTCACCAGAACCCGATCCAGGGACCACATTCACTCCTAGCCTGGATCCAGACGAATCTGCCATTGCAAGGTCTGGCCCCTTTCAACAGAGTTTGTATTTCTCTCCCTCCAAAGTTGTGACGGACCAATCAGGGTCCAGTATGCAAATGTGGGGTGGGTTTATCACCAGAGGCATTTTTTGTAATTTGTCCCTCGGAAATGCAGGTTCCACACAGAGATTCCAGACTAATATCTACGCAGTGATATTATCCTGGTTCCTGTCCTCTGTGACCTTCACTGGCTCCCAGTCAAGCACAGAATTGACATCTCTGAACTCATCAAGTGCCACGTCCCTTCCCGCTCCCTCATGTCGGGTAATGCCAACCTCCTGGACACCCACAATAAAACAAGCGAACGTGGGGTGACAGGGCCTTCTCGGCGGCTGCCCCTCACTGTGGAACCTCACTCCCAGCTCACATCAGAGCTGCCCCCAGCATGTTTAAAACCACACTCAAAATCCACTCAAGCCCCAACCCCCGCCCCTACCTTTTGTTTTGTTTTGTTAAAGACGGGTGCCGTGATTTTCAGTGACCCCCCCCCCTAAAACATAATGATCAGGTAATATGGTTATACTAGGAGGAAGATTTTGTTCAAAAAAGTGTACAGAAAGTGTTAAAATTATGTTTTTATGTGGACACGCCTCCAGTTCATTAAGTATACCTGGTTCTCACCTTAGCACCTCCTCCAACACCTTAGCACCACCCACCTGTCCTAGTCCCTCCTCCTCCTCATGCCCACACCTGCTGTGTTATGATAATGAGGGGAGGGCATGTTTTTACTATGTCACTAAAGCACTGTTTTTCTATTGGCACGTTTGACCCTCAAGGTTTCAGCCTCCAGGAAGAAACTCAAAGTAGTCAAAGAAGACATAAAACACCATAAAAACACCACCAGGGGGCTTAATACAGTTCTATCAACCTCATAGACACATGAAAAACAGAAAAAGTGCAAAACCATGGCACCACATCTTTAACCTTTCATTAGATTAGATTCATTAGAAAGGACTAGTTACAAAGGTTATAACTATAAAAGTATAGTTATAACTTTTGTAACTAGTCCCCCTACTAGAAAGGACTAGTTACAAAGGTTATAACTATAAAAGTATAGTTATAACTTTTGTAACTAGTCCCCCTACTAGAAAGGACTAGTTACAAAGGTTATAACTATAAAAGTATAGTTATAACTTTTGTAACTAGTCCTTTCTAATGAATCTGTCGTTGTTGTTTTCTACCTTTATTTAACCAGCCAAGTAATTAAGATCACATTTTTATTTACAATGGCAGTCTGGCAAAAGGCCTCTTGATGGAGAAGTGGGTAGGGGCAAAATTATCTAATTCAATTAAAAAGTTTACAGCTGAGCAAGGTTATGGTTGGCCTAGACTACATTAGCAATACATTGCTATATCTAGTTTAGTTAGGTTGTTGTTTCCTGTGACCAAAAGGGAGTGAGTGGGAGAGTGGCTGTCTAATTCTCCCCACAAGACAAGATATGTCACTGGGAGATGACGCTTACATTTTGTATTAAGTGGATTTAAAACAGGGTATATATAGTAAGTATATTGAACATTAAATTTCACACTCTAAAATATTGCTTTTTTCCCTCCCTTTCGTAGCCCCCCTGTAGTAACTCTCAGGACCCCCCAGGCGTCCCGGACCCCCTGTTGAAGACCCATGCTGTAAAAAATATAATTTGGGAGATGAAGCAGATTCCACACACATAAATGAGAGAACCTACCCCTAACGCAGATGAAGTTGTTTTCCTTCCAACAGAGATCATCGTTCCATTTCCCGTTCTCTCTCATCATCACACAGTTCTCCTGGCCCAGGGTGGGCTCTCCCTCGCCCCAGTTGGTGTAGCCGGTCTGACCCAGTCCAGGATCCGCCAGCGAGTGCCACTCCACGGTGTCTCCTCTCCAGTCCAAACCAGGCGATTTCGGTGAACCCACCACCAGAGGCAACGATGAGGCCGTCTACATCATGTCATGTTGACTACACAGGCCAGGTCAGTGTGTTTGACTCTGCAGTAGTTCCGGGCCTCAGGCCAGGATCTCTTCAGGTTGATGAAATGGTCCTGGTGGTGAGTGAGTTCTTATGGTTAGAGACATGACATGGTACTGATGGTTAGTGAGTTCGGTGTGTTAGGGACACGAAATGGTTAACCTCGCATCAGGCTTTCCACCACGGAGGAAAGCGTGGTATTTGTTCCAAACTGGCCCGTGTGATCCGATTTAGAAAAAAAGAAAAAAAGAAAGTGTTCCGGTGGGTGTGTTCCAGTTGGCGTTGCATTGTTTGTGTACTCTGTGCCCACACACATTACAAAACACTGACATTGGCCTACAAAGCAACCGAAGGTATGGCACCCCCATATCTTCAAAGCCTGATCCAACCCTACAACCCCTCCCGCTCTCTCAGATCAGCTAACACATGTCAGAACCTTCGCTAAAACATCCGGGACAGCGCTCCACACGTCCCAGACTGTTCTCCCTTCTGGCTCCCAAATGGAATGAACTCCCCATTGCAGTTAAAACTGCAGACTCACTCCCAATCTTCTGCCGTAATCTGAAGACTCAATAAAGAAACATCACACAATGTCTTTGGCCTACACATATATAAACTTGGATCAGTGCACTGCTGACTGGAGGAGTCTGATTTCTGATTATACCAAACTAAACACATTTTAACCTAGGAGAATAATTTTGGAGGTGCACGGCGCCTAAGGCTCTGGTCATGGTTTCGGACCGCCTGATGACGTAAAGTTATTTCAGTTCTTACTGGATCAGAAACCCGAAAATGGAATTGGAGTTCCCTAGGGGTCTGTACTAGGCCCCAACCTTTTTTTTTACCTCGAAAAGCTTTTAGCTGAATATCAGATCAGCTATTGGCCCCTAGCTTAGGGATGCTAGGGCTTGTGTGGTTAAAATAACTCAGTTGACTTTGAATGGTGTTGGAGCGTTTATCTTGACTGGTGGCAGCTTTAGCCTCAATAATTTGTGTCGGGTTAGCATTAGTTACCTCTGTTTAGAATCCTAGCATACAGTACGTACAGTACATGACTTATGTAAAATTTACAATTTAGGAACTCTTATCCAGAGTGACTTGCAAGTGAGACATTGGCATAAGCAGAGTAAGCATGAGCTCTAGTAAACAAACAACAGGGTAAATAGTCACATAGAGTGCAGAGAGAACAAAGTAATACCTCAAATAAATGTGGATACCAGGTAAACAGGTCACAGGTGAACCTATAGCATCTATCTAAACAACATGCTATCTAAATCACATTCTTAACATGTATAATGTGATAATATCTGCATAGCATCAAGAAGGGATACAATTGAGAGCGGTGCTAGGGGGTGAGGTGGAGCGTTAGGTGACCTATATGCTGGATGGATCTGTTCAGCTTCTCTCAACATTGGATTGGGACCCCATGTGGAGAACTCAAACTTAACTAAAAAGTAGTAGCTCCGTTTATCAATCTGCATTATTAGTACATTGAAGTTCAATGTAGCTGTGTAGCCTACTGACTGTATATCATGCCCAAATAGTGGTGAGTAGTTAGTTAGCTCTGGTCCATAGCATTAGAAGGAGTTCTCCTTAACTCCTTCTAACGCTATGGACCAGAGCTAGTGAGTAGTATGAATTAAAAATCAAATTTGTACTTGTAGCCTACTTTAAATGTTGGGCCGCCGTACCATTTACAGTTAAGCAACTGCTCATTGAAGTGGGTCCGTGGTGCTAAACTCCTTCTGAAATGCTTTGAATTTGTGTGAGAGAAAACGGTAGTAGCCTGTTTGCTTTAATGTGTAATGTCAAGCTTATTGGGTTTTATTTATATCATATATCGCACCATAATGCATCAGCATAGGCTACTGCTCGTTGAAGCAGCACCAGGGACTGTGGCAGTTGAGATATAAAGCACCGAAGTCTGACGTAATTTACACATCCTACCTGGTTCACGGTTTTCCAGCCCCGTTCTGAATTCCCATAGACATCTTTAATATCGCGTCAAATAAGAACTGTGTTCCAAAAATAAACAAATGACCCCGGCGGTTTGACTCTTATGGATATGAAGCATCAACTGACGGTGAGAAAACGATAATGTTACTTCCGCCGAATGAGTTAAATTTTTGCCAGAAACAGACTGTATCAAATATAAGTGACTGACTATCATAAACGATACAGAGCCATCTCCCTGACAATATCGCCGAGACAGTTTGTTTATTTTTGGACCATGAGACGATTCTAAGATGACCCAATGTTATTCTCCATAGAGAAATTACTTTACGAACGAGTGACGTCAGGACTTCTGTACTCTATTGTGTTTTTTGGTGTTGATGTTTGTTGTTTGTAGTGTGAAGCTTAATGTCAGAGTGTTTGTGTTGGAGCACTGCTCGCGCGTGCATGCGTCCCCCACAGTTCTAAAATGCCCTCTGCGCCCCTGCCGTTTATACATTGTGTCTGTGGTGAGGGAGGGGTGAGGACAGGAGGTTGTTTCTAGACAAAACTCCATTGCTATCGTAGATATTATGTCTATGATTGCTATAGGCATATTGTAAAGAAATTGGGCCTCTTCCTTACTTCCTTCACAGGTGTTACCAATGATACTAATGAAGGCTCTGTTCCATTCTGGTCAAACAGAGTCAGGGTGTTGACTCATTGGAAACACTCTGCTACACCAGTGGGTCTCAAAGTGTGGTCCAGGGACCCTCATGGTTCCTTGAGGGGGTTCCAAATGGACCCTTTACGGGTGTGTAACTCTTGAGAGTGTACAAAAGGAACCAAATGGGTCCATTTGGTTCCATGTGTACACTCTCAGAGTTATGGGGGTCCTTGACATGAAAGGAAACAGAGCCTTCATTAGTAGCCTATCATTGGTAACACTTGTGAAGGAAGTGAGGAAGAGGCCCAATTTCTTTCCAATATGGCTGCTGTGCATATAGAGCCTGTTGTGTTCATCTACCTGATGCACCAAGTAAGTGATGTTTCCTTTCTGTTTATTTGAAGTTTCAATTTCAACCTTCGATTTATCTGCATGGAGTCTGCATACACTGCTGTATAAACTGACATGCTGTAATGGAGTTACTGATGTAGGAGTTATCTGTGTGTGAAAAGACATTCAACTTCACACCCAACCTGCAATTAATCACTAATCAGATATCGGCCAAAATTACAATATAGTGTATAAATAAATTGCTGTCATGTCGTTTACAACTCTGCTGATTACAATGAAGAACTGGTGTTGGTCACTACTTGGATGTTGTCTTTTTGATTTATTTGTGCATTTGTGCTCACTTGGATATTTATTCAAATGACATGATGACACAATAACTGACATGATCGTAATGTTACCCATGGCTGGTATTTATGTGTGACTGATTAGACAACATGTTAGACCCTGATGTAGACTTACAGTATTGGGTCATATTGTTGCCTCCCTCAAAATAAATCACTAAATATGTTTTCATCATAGACAGAGTGCCTTTGATGTATTTTCTGTGCCAGTCTGCTGTCCTGCACCACTTGGGGGTCAAGCAGTACTTCTTTGAGAAACCTTTTGGTCAGAGATGAAGTACCTTTAACAGTCACTAGGGGGAAACCTCACACTATAGTGTGCTTGTCATTATCACTTGGAAATACAATGGGCCATGTATGCCTTATTGTCTCCGCCAGGCCGTAAGGCATGGCGAGAGAGTATGTTTTACTGTTGGTTTTACCCTCCGTCCGTGTGTCCGTCCGTGTGTCCGTGTGTCCGTGTGTTACCACCAAATCTCCGGCACCGTTGGCCCGGTCGCTGCGAAACTGTGCACACACACTCCCTGGATGCCAATTCAGAACCTCTGCCTCAAATTTTTCACATGGGCCTGTTATAGCGCCACCAGGAGGCCGATTTGTGCAAAACCCATTTTTTCACATTATTCCTACAGTTTTTAACCAAACGTCATGCAAATCGGTACACAGTATCTCTATAGTCATGTGATCAACCCTGATCTGTCCGATTTCCCATATTCCATCCTTATTGGTTAAGGTTGCCATCCAAAGTTTGCAGGATTGGTCCGTTTTGAACAAACTGCCTCAAACCATGAACGCAGCGTGCGATTTCCATGAAATTTCACACGCACATTCCCACTAGGCCGAGGAAGAAATGCCACCCTTTTCACATTGGCCTGTTATAGCGCCACCAGCAGGTCTAATTTAGCAAAACACATTTTTGGAACAAAATGCTTCAAATCATGAATGCAGTGTCCGATTGCCGTGAACGACCTAAGAATAAATGGCACCCTTTTCACATTGGCCTATTATAGCGCCACCAGGAGGCCACAATAACGTATCTGACCTGGCGGAGACCTGTGCTCCGAGGAGCACTTTATCTAGTTTTCAGTCAAACCTCCTAACTCCTATGGGAAGAGATTTGTCTCAAAATTATTTGTGAATCCAATTCCAAGATGCACAAATATTCCTTGATTTGCAAATGTGTTTCCATGATTTACAAACGTGTTTTGCAATCTACAAACACAAATTATTTATTTGTGACTTTTGTAAATATGAATTTGCAATTTTTACAAAAGATAATTATACTTGTGTGTGCATTTATCATTAAATATCATTTGTAAATCGTCAATTCTGTGTGTGAATTGTTGAATGTGCATTTGTGAGTAGACCAACACACGCATACATTCCTTTTTCCTGTTACATCATTTTGAGACAAACGTCACGCTTTTTTAAGAACATTTTTACAAATGTAGTTTCCTATGTGCAAACTTACTTGTAACTTGTAAGTTAGTATTTAAATACATGTGCTATGATTTGTACACATATATGACTATTTGTAAATATATCATTTGCAATTTGTAGAAATAATGTATACTTGCAGGCGCATATATCATGAAATATTATTTGTAAATCTAATTATGCGTGTGAATTGTTGAATCTGCATTTGTGAGTACACCAACACACGCATTCAGTTTTGAGACAAGCTTCACACTTGTCTCAAATTCACTCACAACCTGCAGATCCACACATGTGCATAGACTGCCCCACCCCCACCCCATGGCAATTACAGCCAGGTGGGCACTGCCTCTAATCAGTTAAACAGGAGGCATTTGGGGGTAAAAGTTGGGAAGCTGACTATTTTACATATTTTACAGTCCCCAGTGAACATTTCTCACAAAGTTCACTGGCATTTCTATTTCATATTATAAATTGTAAACATGCCCAAAAACCTAAACCTTAAAGAAAGGTGAAATGATTAACCCTAATTGGAAAAAAATGTTTTTCCCCCCCTCCCTCCAGGAAAGGGGTAACAGCCAAAAGGGGCTTAGGGCAAAGATTTAGAATGTAGTCTAAAGGAATACTTAATTAAACAGAATGTGAAATTATATGGACCTTAAAATTAAAGAGTAGCAGGATCCCAAAAAGACTTTCTTTCAAAAATAAGATGGCGAGAGCAAAAATTCCTTGCTCTGCCTTTTTCTGAAAGGATGACCTTTCTAAAAAGGCTTAGCACTGAAGTCCGACCCTAACCATTCCCTAACCCTAACCCTAACCCTAACCGCACGCGGAAGCCACTAGTCAGAGTGGTGAGATGTCGGAATGGAGAGTGAACACCGAATCTGAGTAACATGGTTCCAAAAAGGATGTTATCGTTTTTAACCTTCCAATTTGCGTAAACAAATGGCTGCCAAATGCTAATGTTGAACAATTTCTTCAATAACTAAATATTTCTGCAAACTAAATATGCACATTAGAGGCCACAATTACAGAAAACTGTTTAGTAAAGAAGTGCATGGTCCATACGCACCCCCCTTATTTTCTGTTCTTTTCTACTTACAGTATCTGTATTTTTGTGTGCACTTCAGACATTTGATATTAATTTAATCAGTTGCAGGTGTTCATACATACATACATAGGCCTACATACATACATACATACATACATACATACATACATACATACATACATACATACATACATACATACATACATACATACATACATACATACTGTTAGGAAAATTAGATTTAAAGTCTAGAAGTATAATGAATGTGTCTGTAGAAAACTGCATAAATGGAGTTTAGAAGAGTAAAAAGGGGGGCACATAGTGGCTACTGTTTATATACTGCTGTTTAAACATATAACTGCTTTAAGTTCAGCTATTCTAATCACTTAAGCCACACAGTGATATATAGACTATTATACTGTGTACTGTATATATACCGTATATTTTAATCATTCGTATGACTAAAAGTGTTAAGTTTTAGTATAACTGTTTTAGTACACCTATCCATTGAAAAAATGATCAAATCGTTTGGCGTTGGCTTGCACATGATACATCTTAATGTGAATTCTCTAGCAGGAGACAAGCTAACACAAATCAAGCAGATGTTTTATGATGGTAAGGTTGACATTTTAACTTTCTCTGAAACAAAACTTGATCAAGCGATAACTGATTCTGTGATTGAGATTGAAAACTACAAACTCTTCAGAAAAGATAGGAACAGAAACGGGGGTGGTGTTTGCATGTATGTTCATACTGACAATGTCTGCATCCTTCGGGAAGACCTGATGGATGAAAACATTGAAGCTGTGTGGGTCGAGATCATTTTTAAACATGCTAAACCTGTGCTAGTCGGTACCATATACAGACCTCCTAACCAGACTGATTTCTATGATAGACTTGATGAATGCTTAGCTAAAGTGGACCATGCGGAGACGATTCTTCTTGGTGATTTTAACACTGACATGCTCCGCAAGGAAGCGTCAATGTATAAGTCATTCAAGGCGCTTTGTGATCGGCATTCACTCCACCAGCTGATCACTCAGCCCACAAGGCTGTGTGTTTCCTCTCAAACTACCATAGATCTCATTCTAACAACGGACAAGGAAAAAAATCCTAAATAGTGGTGTTTCTACCTGTGGCATATCTGATCACAACATGATCTTCTGCACCAGAAAGAAACGTAAACCTAAGACCGGTTACCACAAAACAGTCACAATCAGAGACCTCAAAAAATATAAGAGTGAGGACTTAGAACACAGACTGGAGGAACAGGATTGGTCCGACGTTCTAAACAGCACACAGGTAGACGAATCCTGGCTTAGTTTCAAAACCAAATTCATTCAAATTTTGGACAGTGTGGCTCCCATGAAAACCATCAGGGTCAAAACCCGCTCGGTACCATGGATGAATTCGGACATCCTTACTGCCATGAAAGTCAGAGACAAAAAGTGTTCTGAGCTTCATAAAAGTAGGATCAAACTAGCCAAATGTTTTAACAAAGGTCTCGAATCCCACGTAGCTAAACTTGAAAAGGAAAAAAACAAGCTAAGAAACAAGGTAAACAGCATGCTCCTGTTAGCAGAAAAAAGCTACCTCGATGACAAGATTGAGGAAAATCAAAAAAAAACACGAGAGCTTTGGAAGCTACTCAAGAACCTCCTAGGCTGCAGCAAAAAATTGAAAACCAGGCTTTCAAACTTAAGCCTCAAGGTGAATGACACTCTCATTTCATCCAAACACGAAGTGAGTAAAATCCTCAACATATTCTTCACGACCGTAGCCTCAGATTTGGTTGAAAAACTTCCTCCACACTCTGGGAGATATGGTGAGGAGTATGTTGTCTCATTTTACGAAAAACAGGGTGTTTGCAAAGATGACTTTAAACTCTCCCCTGTGAAAACAGAAGAGGTGTTTAAAAAATTGAGTGCTCTTCATCAACACAGAGCCACAGGCCTCGACAATATCCCCCCCAAATTTCTAAAAGACTCAGCCGCCTCCATTGCTCCAATCCTTACCCACATATTAAACCTCTCCACCATACAGGGACAGGTCCCTAACGACTTCAAAAAAGCAAGGGTGACCCCTCTGTTCAAAAAAGGAAACCAATTAGACCCTGGCAACTACCGCCCTATTTCTATTCTAAGCTCCATCTCGAAAGTCATGGAAAAAATAGTCTATGAACAGGTCGACAAGTATCTTGCCGAGAAAAATCTAATCTACAAATTCCAATCTGGCTTCAGAACAAACCACTCCACTGACACATGCCTTCTCTATTTGAACGACTCTATCAAACAAGAGATCGAAAAGGGCAAATATTGCGGCATGGTCATGCTGGACCTCCAGAAGGCTTTTGACACCGTTAATCACCCAATTATGATCAATAAGCTCAAAGCAATAGGTTTTGATGACACGTCAGTGAACTGGATGAGATCCTACCTGGAAGGGAGGGAGCAAGTGGTGGAAGTAAACGGCACCCAGTCCCCCCCCCTCCCAGTGACTTGTGGTGTTCCCCAAGGAAGTATACTAGGACCCTTACTGTTCCTGATATATGTGAATGACATGTCGTCAGCCTGCGACTGCAACCTGTTCCTGTTCGCAGATGACTCGGCCCTGCTAGTCTCGGACAGGGACAGGCTGCAGGTTGAGAAAACTCTCAGCTCTGAACTCAACAAGATCTGCATCTGGCTCTCCGACAACAAGCTCTCATTACACCTGGGTAAAACGGAATGCATCCTCTTTGGGTCCACTCCTAACCTCAGAAAGGCAGAGAGCTTCACGATCAAAGCGGGTGATGATATCATCAAAAGAAAAAACGAAATTACCTACCTGGGCTCTATCTTGGAGGCTGACCTCTCTGGTGACAAAAATGCTGATAAAACGATCAAAACGGTCCACAAAAAAACACGCTATTTGCGGAGTATTGATCGTAAAGTCAGTAAGAAGACTCTGAAGACTCTTGCAGTGGCCCTCATACAAGGTCATTACGATTATGCATGTACTTCGTGGTATCACAACACCTCCAAGGCCTTAAAAACAAGGCTCCAAACATCCCAAAACAAACTTGTAAGGCTACTTCTTGGCCTCAATTAGAAAACCCATCTAACCCCTGATCATTTTGATAGGATTGGATGGCTTAGGGTTGCGGACAGAGTACAGCAACTTGCTATGGGCCTGGTCTTCAAGATATATCACAACATTGGGATCCCCCTGTATTTGTCAAAATACTTCCAAAATGTTAATGATGTCCATGATCACAATACCAGAGGCAGCGCCACAAACCTTGTCCAACCCTTTTTTAGCTCAACAAAGGGAAGTAACTCGTTCTCATGCTATTCATCAAAAATGTGGAACGCCCTACCAAAAGGAGTAAAGGAGTGTAAAACCCTACTCTCTTTCAAAACAGCCCTAAAGATACACCTTCAGGAGGCTGCAATTGGAAAATGGCCCCTGTCTAAGTCCTAACCTAACCTACCCCCCTACCCCCCCCCCTCTCTCCTTCTCCTTTTGTACATATTTCTCACTCTTCATACCAGTAACCTGTAAACTGATTGTATGACATTCTATAGTAGTTGTGTATATCTGTCTGTCTCTTATATGTCATCATGATTTGTGTGCATGGGGAACTCATTTGAAACAAGCTCAGTGCTTTTATGAGTCTTCCAGTTTAGTAGACCTTGTATTGTGAATTTGTACTTCCATGTACTGTTGTTCTCATGTCTTACTAAATAAAGTACATCAATCAATCAATCACTGTGTCAATGTAACCTTAGTATTCAAAGAAACTGTGTTTATCAAAGCATGATAGGTGAGGGCCCTCTCTCTCTCTCTCTCATTCACTCCCCTTTTGAAAGGAATATTTCACTGAAAATACAGGCACTAGGGATGCCTCAAAAGTAATATTAGGTCATAACAATTGTATACTCTTGTTGTAATACTCTTATAGTAATATACTAAAAGCTTTAATATGGATATCAAAATGACATAAAATTACACAGCAGAAGTCAGAGTGTTAGTTCCCAGCCAGGAAATAGAAAACTAAAAATGCCATATACCGTGGCCAAATTATAATAGACAAAGGGTTCATAGACGCTTATTGCAACCAAAAGTAAGGGAGTGTAGGGCCATCGAAGGGAGGTGAGGAGTCAAGAGGCCTGTGACGGGGAAGGTGTGGAGTCAGCGTGAGAACAGCAGGAAGCCTCGTCCTCTGAAGCCAACATCAAGATCTTATTGATAATGTTTTTTATGATGTAACGCTGGGATAGGAAAAGGATGCTTCAGTGCAGAAATATCGCCCTGTCTGGAGCATCATTACTCTGTGATTAGGGAGAGATTTTTGTATCCAGCGCGCTGTTATTTGAGTGGTATTGTATCTTTTATTTTTGTATATGACAATTCATTTCTGATTGTTTAATAGGCTCATACATAATTGTAACTTAGATGGGTAATAAAATGGGTAATAAAACCATTTCGATTCATACAATTGTAATCACCTGTGTAGCAATTATTTCAAGGGGTGATTATAGAACCACTGAACCAGGTACCTTATCCTTATCTAGATTTACTTTTATGGAGTTAAGGTTCAGTAATAAATCTAACAATACATGCATGCATACATGCATACATACATGCATACATGCGTACTGTACATACAGTACATACAATACATACATACGGTCAGCACCAAACTTCAACAAACTAGTCAGGGCCATCAGAATAGTCACACTAGGGGCCTCTACCGTGGATCCTGGGGGCCACAGGCACAGTGTTGCTCCAATCCTCACCAAACATGGCACTACATCAGTGTTACAGCAGTGTCTAACATTTCAAATGTTAGACACTATAACAACTCTGGACTGGATTTGAACGCCACATAGCAGGCTGAAAATCGAGTCATCTATATTTTCCAATGCTGGATGGTTTGGTTATATTGTAAAGCACATGCCTGCTTATGTCAGCTTGTGCTGGCATGCTAGACTGCATTAGCTAGCAAGCTCTCACTTAACTTGTGCTGATGATTTGGTCAATATCTGTGTTTCTAGTGTCGGCTTAAAGCTGCATGCACTATGTAACTTTTCTTTTCTTTATTACCATTGAGCTAATAGAGCCTGCCTGCTTGCTCAGGGAATAAATTGAATCTTGACCATCAGGTCAAAATTTGTGTCAGATCCTGTGTCTAGGTGAGACATGACCTTTAACACGATCTAAATGTCTCAGAAGAGCAGCAGGCAACCACCCCAATTGTATAAGTTATATTGTGAGCAGAGGTACTCGAGTAAGAGTACAGAAACTCCTTGGTCAAATTTACTCCTCTATAAGTAAAAGTAGCTCAGTCAAAATGTTACTCTGTAGTAAAAAAGTCATTGCTTTTAAATATACTTAAGTATTCCAAAGTACATGCTTTGAAAAATACTTAAGGTACAAGTAAAAGTAAAAGTACATTTCTTAATTTTTAGATCAATGAATTGCTGTAATGTTTTCACAATGAATTTATAGGACCTTGTAACTCTTGTTTCAGATAAGTACTGTAACTCGGCACTGAAACCAGCACAGCACTGCATGCACTGATGTGCTTGTAGAACCACTCTGTTATACAAAGCCTGCAGAAACACCATATAAAAACATAGAAAAGACTGAGGAACCAGAACTAAATACTTCTACTCCTATACACCCATACAAGATGTAACAAAGATAGAGGCGAGCGGAGGGGGAAGACAGAAACACGGCACAGTATGAGAGCAGAAGTTAGGCCAATTGCATTTTAGGGAAGACAAGAAAACAGCCAACCTAAAGGACAAACCGCACCAAGAAAATGAGTCGCAACTCCTTGCAACAAAACCGTTTTAAGGTCAACCGCACCAATGCAACTCCTTGCAACTGCCATTGGGGGAAATGTTTGCAAGACAAGTAGTTGCAAGTAGTTCCATGTTGCAAGGAGTTGCATGGTGAATCATTGGTGTGGATGTGGAGTGGGCTTAAAAGTAAGTAAGAGTAATAAATAGCAAACAAATCTAATACTCAAGTAGTTTGCAAAGAGTACAGTGGTAAAATTACAAAATGTTGCTAAAAGGATAACATAAAAAGCCCTGGGGGCTTGTTACCATTGCGGTCCTATGTATTATATAATTATATGTAGGAAAATGCCCAAAACAGGGATCAATTATTAATCATCAATTATTAATCAATTGTTTTATTATTAAATGATCAAGGCCTTAAAAGTAATTTTACGTTTATCTTCCATTTAAAGTACGGATCCTCAGAATCTGTACTCAAGTACATTTACTCTGTTACTGTCCACCACTGATTGTGAGTAGAAATCATGGAAACACATTTGCAAATCAAGGAATATTTGTGCATCTTGGTATTGGACTTACAAATAATTTTGAGACAAATCTCTCCTGATAGCATTTGGGGGTAAAAGTTGGGAAGCTGACTATTTTACATAATTCAAGGGTGCTGAATCTGAGTAACATGACCCATAACTCGGTGGCCATTGCTCTGATCATCAGTGCAATGTTGTTAATGAACCCCATGTTGTTAATTATCATTCATATTGTAGCTATTAACTATATTTAACTATTTGCCATAACTCTAATAGACATTCATTCAGAAACCCATGACATTTTATTGCATACCGTTTATTCCCATGTCAAAAGTGCCATTCTCAGACTCCCTAAATGGTTCTTTTTCCATCTACACCAAATCTGTAAAAAAAAAAATCAAAGAATAGCAGATCTACAAGCTCACAAAGTCGCATTGAAACACATTATGAGCTTGTAGATCTGCAATTTTTGATGAATGTTCCCCCCAGAATAGGGATGCTGGGGTTCAAGTGGTTAAATGTCAAGTATAAAGTTATTTTCAATCAGTCATAATGGGAATGGATATTATAATGGGAACGGATGTTCTATAAAGTGAACTAGATTTAACCACTTAAACTCTATATGGTTGGCAGTGTTTCTCCTAGCCAGAAGCTGAAGGTGTGGGGGAGGAAGCGTGGCGTGCCGAAAAAAATTGGGTTCTCAAAATACATTTGTGCTCAAACACGAAGACATAGTACATGTGCACAGTAATGAGCAGGAAAATATCTGTATAGTTGTCTCCGCCAGGCCGAAAGGCATGGCGAGAGAGTATGTTTTCCACCCCGTCCGTCCGTCCGTGTGTGTGTGTGTGTGTGTGTGTGTGTGTGTGTGTGTGTGTGTGTGTGTGTGTGTGTGTGTGTGTGTGTGTGTGTGTGTGTGTGTGTGTGTGTGTGTGTGTGTGTCCGTCTGTGACCAGCTAATCTCCGGCACCGTTGTCTTGATCGCAGCGAAACTGTGCACACACACTCCCTGGATGCCAATTCAGAACCTTTACCCCAATTTTTTCTCAAGGGCCTTTTATAGCGCCACCAGGAGGCAGATTTGTGCAAAAAATCACGCAAATCGGTACACAGTATCTCTGTAGTCATTAAACGAAACGGGTCTTCCAGATTTCTCATATTCCATCCTGATTGGCTAAAAATGTCTTCCAAAGTTTGCAGGAGTGCTCCGTTTTGAACAAAATGCCTCAAATCATGAACACAGCAGGCAATTTCCGTGAAATTTTGCACGCTCATTCCCATTAGGCCGAGGAAGAACTACCATTTGAAAATGTTCAAATCAGCCTCATGGTGGCGCTATAACAGCCCGATTCGTGTTTTTACCTATAATTGCACCGATCTGTGTAAAACTTTGTATGCACACTCCCTAGAGGTCAAGGAAAAACCTTTGCCCTGCATTTTTCACATCTGCCTTTTATAGCGCCACCAGGAGGCCGACTTATGTAAAACACATTATTTTATACTTCTCCTTCCAATTTTATCCAAATTTCATGCAAATCGGTACACATGATCTCTATAGTCATGTGATCACGACGGATGTGTTTGATTTTTCATATTCCATACTGATTGGCTAAGATTGACATCTAAAGTTTGCATTATTGCCTTGTTTTGAACAAAATTCCGCAAATCATGAACGCACCGTCCAATTGCGCTCAAACTTTGCACGCACATTCACACTATGTTGAGGAACAAATGCCACCCTTTTAACATTGGCCTGTTATAGCGCCACCAGCAGGTCTAATTTAGCAAAACCAATGTTTTTAACAAAATGCCTCAAATCATGAATGCAGTCAGGGTCCAATTGTCGTGCAAGGCATAAGAACAAATGGCACCCTTTTCACATTGGCCTATTATAGCGCCACCAGGAGGCCACAATAGCTTACCTGACCTGGCGGAGACCTGTGCTCCGAGGAGCACTTTTTCTAGTTTACATATGAATTGTCTCCAGATTTAGGAAAATATACTTTTATTAGACCAAGTAGTATAGACAAACTGTCATACATAACAAAAAAGACAGTGGTGGAGGAAGTACTCACACTTCTTATTTAACACATTACCTGCCAATCACAGATATGTCCATTTAAAAAAATAAAATAATAATTGTTGTTGAAAAAATCATACTGTGGCGGCCAGATATAAGGCGTGGCGGCCCGCCACTGCTTAATGCATATAGGGGAAACACTGGGAGGCCCTTAAGGCTTTATACTAGTATCTTTTCCCTGCTGTTAGGACACCTAACAGGTTGACAAGTAGCCTTTCCTGAAGCTCCTACGCCAAATATCTCCCCTGCCAAGTGGGGATTCCCTTTTGGCTCCTATGCGGAAGACCCAGGTTGAAATCCCGGGTTTTATGGTTGTAATTAACCACTTGAATCTTAGCATCCCTCTTCAGGGGCTAACAGTGAACATCTGATCTACAAGCTCACAGCGTGTCACAAGTAACGTTTTCCTGCATGTTGTGAGCTTGTAGATTTTTGGTTGGTTATCTGGTGTACAGAGAAAACAGGAGAGGGCCAGCTATTGAGCCCTATATGGCCAACTAGTAAATGCTTGAAGTTGTTTAGTCTCTCCATCAGGAGAGGACATAAAACGTGGGATTACAGCTTTATTTTGGGGGGTTGCAGGGGTGATATTATTCAAGTCTCTTGCATGAACAAAAAATGATAGTTTGCATGTTTAAAATACTGTAAAATTGCGGATTTCATCAATGTTGGTAAGGTTGTGATGTCTATTTACACAGCTCTCCTGTGGCCAGATTATATTACAATCTAGGTAGCTGGCTAGCAGTTTGTGTGTTAAAGAGGCGCAATGTAACTTTTCTTAATGAATAGAATGTAATTTTGTCCAATCTACTCACAATCAGTGGTGGACAGTAACGGAGTAAATGTACTTGAGTACTGTACTTGAGTACAGATTCTGAGGATCCATACTTTACTTGAGTATTAGATTTTTTTGCTACTTATTACTCTTACTTACTTTTAAGCCCACTCCACATCCACACCAATGATTCACCATGCAACTCCTTGCAACATGGAACTACTTGCAACTACTTGTCTTGCAACCATTTCCCCCAATGGCAGTTGCAAGGAGTTGCATTGGTGCGGTTGACCTTAAAACGGTTTTGTTGCAAGGAGTTGCGACTCATTTTCTTGGTGCGGTTTGTCCTTTAGGTTGGCTGTTTTCTTGTCTTCCCTAAAATGCAAATGGCCTAACTTCTGCTCTCATACTGGCCGTGTTTCTGTCTTCCCCCTCCGCTCGCCTCTATCTTTGTTACATCTTGTATGGGTGTATAGGAGTAGAAGTATTTAGTTCTGGTTCCTCAGTCTTTTCTGTGTTTTTATATGGTGTTTCTGCAGGCTTTGTATAACAGAGTGGTTCTACAAGCACATCAGTGCATGCAGGGCTGTGCTGGTTTCAGTGCCAAGTTACAGTACTTATCTGAAACAAGAGTTACAAGGTCCTATAAATTCATTGTGAAAACATTACAGCAATTCATTGATCTAAAAATTAAGAAATGTACTTTTACTTTTACTTGTACCTTAAGTATTTTTCAAAGCATGTACTTTGGAATACTTAAGTATATTTAAAAGCAATGACTTTTTTACTACTTGAGTAACATTTTGACTGAGCTACTTTTACTTATAGTGGAGTAAATTTGACCAAGGAGTTTCTGTACTCTTACTCGAGTACTGGGGTCGAGTACTTCGTCCACCTCTGCTCACAATATAACTTATACAATTGGGGTGGTTGCCTGCTGCTCTTCTGAGACATTTAGATCGTGTCAAAGGTTATGTCTCACCTAGACACAGGATCTGACACAAATTTTGACCTGATGGTCAAGATTCAATTTATTCCCTGAGCAAGCAGGCAGGCTCTATTAGCTCAATGGTAATAAAGAAAAGGAAAGTTGCATGCAGCTTTAAGCCGACACTAGAAACACAGATATTGACCAAATCATCAGCACAAGTTAAGTGAGAGCTTGCTAGCCAATGCAGTCTAGCATGCCAGCACAAGCTGACATAAGCAGGCATGTGCTTTACAATATAACCAAACCATCCAGCATTGGAAAATATAGATGACTCGATTTTCAGCCTGCTATGTGGCGTTCAAATCCAGTCCAGAGTTGTTATAGTGTCTAACATTTGAAATGTTAGACACTGCTGTAACACTGATGTAGTGCCATGTTTGGTGAGGATTGGAGCAACACTGTGCCTGTGGCCCCCGGGATCCACGGTAGAGGCCCCTAGTGTGACTATTCTGATGGCCCTGACTAGTTTGTTGAAGTTTGGTGCTGACCGTATGTTGAAGTTTGGTGCTGACCGTATGTATGTATTGTATGTACTGTATGTACAGTACGCATGTATGCATGTATGTATGTATGTATGTATGTAGCATGAACACCTGCAACTGATTAAATTAATATCAAATGTCCGAAGTGCACACAAAAATACAGATACTGTAAGTAGAAAAGAACAGAAAATAAGGGGGGTGCGTTCTTTACTAAACAGTTTTCTGTAATTGTGGCCTCTAATGTGCATATTTAGTTTGCAGAAATATTTAGTTATTGAAGAAACTAGAAGCTCGCCCCCGCTACGCGGGGGCTCGCGTCTAGCCCGCGGCCACGCCCACGTAGCGCCCGCGGCCACTTGGCAACTCATATAAGTGGCGTAGCGTCATGAGGGTCAGTGGGGCCGTGGCTCGGTCAGTGAAGACCCTGTAGTGCGGATGATATGTGGCATAGAGGGGCAGATTGTAAATCCCCAAAGGAAACATCCGTGGGCTACCATTGGTTCAGCGATGTGTGCGGTCGCCCTGCGGCCCCTCCTCCTCCACCAATGTGCAGTATTGAGAGCCCTGACGTCACAACAATTGGAGCGATGGGCACTGCACTGTGGTTGGTTAGGGTACACCTAGGGCCCAGGTAGAACCCAGTTAAAGCCTGCATGGGCAAACCCAGGTAGGACCCGCCTTGGTCCCACATAAACATGGGTAGTTGGGGCCCACCTAAGGGCCAGGTAGAAGCTACTTATAGCCTGCATGGGCATCGCAGTTGGGACTGAAGTGGATGCCGCTGACATTGCTGACATGGGGTCCATATGGTTTAGCCCACCTTGAAACCATATGGGAACTACGCTGGCATGCTGGCTGTAATGCAAACGCTGCATCATACCTGCAGTGTGTAGTTTGATGTTGTGTGTGTAGCAGATATACCTGCAGTGTGTAGATCAATATCCATATGAAAGTCAATGCCCAGCAGTTTTTTTTTTCCCCAGCAGAGTTTCTAGTGTCTCTGTCTCTCTCTGGAAGAGGTTGCACATGAACTCTGCAGCCGCACTGAGGCGCTCCAACACAAACACTCTGACATTAAGCTGCTTCACACAACAAACATCAGCACGACGCTGCTGTTTGTCCAAAAGACACAATATCTCCGCTCCCACCGACGTCATGTGTTCATTTATCGACAGCCGTACAGACTCCTTTTGACACATTTTACCTCGTTTATCCAGCTCTCACTGACTCATCGGGCTGTTATTTTGCTGCGATCAAGTCAACGATGTGAGAGATTAGCTATCACAGACGGACGGACAGGGGGTGAAACATAGTCTTGCGCCATGCCTTTCGGCCTGGCGGAGACAATAAAAAAAGGAAAGTAAAGGAAATGAGCATTTCTGCAACAAAAGTAGTCAACAAACTATACTATGAAAACATGGGCCACATTGTCAAAGAATGTAAGAAAGAGGCAGTCATGTAGAAAATAGCCGATCTACAAGCTTACAAAGCCTCTCAACGTGAGGCGTTTTGAGCTTGTAGATCGGCTATTTTCACAATATGTACTTGTGGAACGGAGTCAAACAGAAAGGGGGGGTCCCCAGATCAAGTACGTTTATTTGGGGGGGGGGGCGTGAAAGGGTTGATAAGCACTGCTGTAATCGGAGCGAAATTATCTGAAATTACTACATGACCATAATGCAGCCTAACATGCGTTGCACGGGGCGGTCCTGCCATTACGTTAGTTACTGTAGTTGCTGTGGAGCTACATAGTTCTCCAGAAGACACACACAAACATACACCATCTACAATGGACTAATTGAGCAGCAATATTGACATTCACCACACGAACGTGCATTGTTGACAAAGTGATTGCACAGCCGCTGCAGGCAGAGACAACCACGTTAGCGTTAGCGACATGGCAGCTATCACAGCGCCCTGTCCGTCGTCGCTGGGACTAACTGTGATGGCTACAGCAGTAACAGCAAGCTGTCTGCGATGCCATTGTCTGGAGACTGCTCTTAGCGTGACACGACCAATGAGAGTGAGCGCTGTAGTTGTTGCTAAGATACGGTGGCGTCTCTGCCCCATAGCTTGTAGATCTCTCACGCATGATTGGCGTAGGCTGCGTTGCCAGGTCTGACTGTTTGTATAAGCGATTTTGGGCTTATTTGGGTGCACTTTTGGGCTCGTTTCCATAGACCACGGCAGCGCTTATTTCTTTCCCGTGACCGATGTGGCAAAAAAAGTGCAAAACGAACCATCCGGAAGTAAATTGCGAGATGAAATATATAGCACTTTTTGATTATTAGAGAAGGAGACACATGTGAAGGTTGAAAATGAAAGGTAGGAGATTATATATTTTTTCATGAGGGATTTTTGTAGCAAGTTGTGAGAGAATTGGGCCACTCCTGTGGGCGGGGGGCTGATTAGAACCATTGGGGTTTGAAAGGAGACGCTCTCTGTTTGAGTGGAAAGATTGTTCAACATTGGCATTTGGCAGCCATTTGTTTACGCAAATTGGAAGGTTAAAAACGATAACATTCGTTTGGGAACCATGTTACTCAGATTCAGCACCCTTAAATTATGTAAAATAGTCAGCTTCCCAACTTTTACCCCCAAATGCCTCCTGTTTAACTGATTAGAGGCAGTGCCCACCTGGCTGTAATTGCCATGGGGTGGGGCAGTCTATGCACACGTGTGGATCTGCAGGTTGTGAGTGAATTTGAGACAAGTGTGAAGCTTGTCTCAAAACTGAATGCGTGTGTTGGTGTACTCACAAATGCAGATTCCACAATTCACACGCATAATTAGATTTACAAATGATATTTTATGATAAATGCGCCTGCAAGTATACATTATTTCTACAAATTGCAAATGATATATTTACAAATAGTCATATATTTGTACAAATCATAGCACATGTATTTAAATACTAACTTACAAGTTACAAGTAAGTTTGCACATAGGAAACTACATTTGTAAAAATGTTCTTAAAAAAGCGTGACGTTTGTCTCAAAATTATGTAACAGGAAAAAGTTATGTATGCGTGTGTTGGTCTACTCACAAATGCACATTCAACAATTCACACACAGAATTGACGATTTACAAATGATATTTAATGATAAATGCACACACAAGTATAATTATCTTTTGTAAAAATTGCAAATTCATATTTACAAAAGTCACAAATAAATAATTTGTGTTTGTAGATTGCAAAACACATTTGTAAATCATGGAAACACATTTGCAAATCAAGAAATATTTGTGCATCTTGGAATTGGATTCACAAATAATTTTGAGACAAATCTCTCCCCATAAACTCCAACTCAGGTTTTTTCCCATCTGACTTGGTCATTCTAATCAATGATGGACAAAACAACTATCTCCACATTAATGGTCAAAAACCTCCATTTGAGCTGCATTTGGGTAAAGTGATGATAATATAAGGACACATTCAAGTATCTGACAATGTATAAACTCACCATACCAACTTTGATGAGGCAGTGTAGTGTTGTTTTAAAATATGTTTTATTTTTTTCATTTTTCTCCCATTTCCTGATAAGTTAATATTTTGGACATGGTTTCTGCCCGACAGCAGAGATATATTACGCTTCACATCGAAAATAATGTTTTTATTTGATGGCCTTGCAGCTCTGATATTTGACAACATCAATGGTCAAGTGGCCTTGACCCTAAATTGATGAAATTCCAGGCCTGGTGTGAGATATGATCTACTGGACAACATTTCAAAATGCATTCCAACATGCATTTCAACATGCATTTCAACATGCATTCCAACATGCATTTCAACATTTATTACTTTTTCTTTGGCCAAATATATATTACTTCCAGATCTACTAGTTTAAAACGTAGTTTTTAATATTCAGTAAGCTCCATTTATAGTTATACTGAATCTGTTTCAGTCAGTCATGTGACCACCTCTGCCTTCTCTTCTTTCTTTTTTCTCATCAGAAAAAAACCTCCAGACCAGTTCCACTTCCTGTTTCCTCTAAACAGAACAACACCTGTTTTATCATTGGGCAGAATCTTGTGTTGGTTGATGATTGGTTTATGCAGAAAGGGGTTTATCTGGGTTTCTCTATAGGGTGTGTCTTATGTAGCGTTTGGCTTCATGTTGAATCTATCAGTTAATGTGAAGCTTCTCAGAGTCACAGAGACACATCTCTACATCCACCTCTGACCTATGACCTCCACCTGCATCTCCATCTGACCTACGACATCCACCTGCCTCTCCATCTGACCTACGACGTCATCTCATCTGACCAGCCCTCATCTCCTCTCCTCTCCTCTCCTCTCCATCCAGACCACATGGAGACTGTGTTTGTTCTACTGATGATGACAGTTGGACTGTCTCATGGTGAGAAACTGCTTTATTCACTATTTAACACATTATTCATATTCACTATCTACTAATCATATTAATATTCACTATTATATTTACTAATCATATTCATATTCACTATTATATCTACTAATCATATTCATATTCACTATTATATCGATTAATCATATTCATAAATGTGATTTGCTTCCATCAGTCACATTTCTCAGTGATCAATTGTTTCGTATGAAAGCAAATACAGTGCATGTTTTTTACTCTCCATTGACAATGTT
This sequence comes from Gymnoscopelus microlampas, assembly GCF_963454915.1. NCBI lineage: Eukaryota > Metazoa > Chordata > Actinopteri > Myctophiformes > Myctophidae > Gymnoscopelus > Gymnoscopelus microlampas. The sequence goes on from NC_139948.1 coordinate 7,360,530, forward strand.
ATGAAGTCACATGCATTTTGAGTTTGTGTATGAACACATGTGTTTAGGAAGCATATGGGCAACATACGGCCCGAGGGCCAGACCTAAAAAATAAAACAGAATTTGAGGCAAATTATTTTAACTCAATTCCAAATATTAGTAATTAATATTTATGTAGCACCCCGGTACCGTGTTCAAAGGAATAAACGGGGCGCTTGAGTTCGTTACCTTTTACTTTTTAACCCTGTATTTATATTATAAACCACAAGGCTGATGAACTTGACAGTAGACCTATTTCAAAGAATTCTCTCAGACAACACTTTAAATGTAAATCAAATTTACTAGGGTGGTTGGTTGTGTTTTACCCTTTTTTAAAGTTAACGTGAAATAAAAACATGAAATAGACATACAACAAATACAATGGTACAGCAGGTAAACCTTTGTTTAGAATATAGACCAGTAGGCCTTAGGCCCTTTAAACCTGAAATCCAATGAACTCTACCTAATGTAGTTTCTTAATTACCTTTACACGTTATGGTCAAAATCTCACTTGACCGCTTAATACAAAATATCAAAAAACCCAACTCTCAAAATGTCCTTTAAGTTTCTTGGCAAAATGCAAAATCCCTATTACCTTGCTTCAACCAAAAACATAGGCTATCACTATTCCTAAATATCAGATACAGAACACATCAACTTAATACTCTTTCAACACACAGTGGGCCCACACACGTGCACGCACACATACACACAACAAAAAAGTTGCAGGCCTGATCGTGGTGATGATGGGGCGATGGGTGATGTGGCCCTCAGTCCTCTGTCATTGTTGACACACGAGCGCACAAAAGTCATTAACTCACAGTTCTTGTTCAGTTCTGTAGACTAGTTTGTGAGGTGAAAATGTTTGTGAGGTGAAGCTAACAGCAGGAATACTCGTTAGGAATACACTCCAAACTGTCCTTAAAAATCAGCACTGGTGTCCTCGTGTTGAGCGACTAACTGATTTTTTTCCCTCAGCACAAACACACTTTTACACTCACTTATGACTTTGTATACCTCACTATTGCCATACAAAACAGAAAATAATTAGGCACTGTGCCTCAGAACAGCAGCAGCTCCAACTTGGCTTCTGGTATCCACCTGTTTCCGCGGGTAGTTTCCTGATGTGTGGGAAACATCCTGCGGAGGGACCGGAAGTAGAAAGTAGCGGCTCATGTGTTTACATTTGCCAGCAGAACATAGCTGCAGCTTCACAGGTCGCATAGCGATTTTCCAAGACGTTTGTTATTAAGACTCGGCTTTTCTTAACGTCACAATGAGCTCAGGGACAACGTGTGCTGTGCGTGGCTGTCATTACAACCGAACCAAACTAAATGAATGGCTTAAACTAGAGTGCTTCGTGTGGGGCACTCTAGTACACATGCATTAACACATCATGCATGATGACGTTAAGAAGTGGCCTCGTATCGCTTTGTGGAGTCCAGTTCTAAGTAGGCTAATGTAAATGTACGCATCCATTATTACGACCTGTCCTAAATGTCTTAGATACCTCCCGACACAGCTGATTCACGTAATCAATACGTCATTTATGAACCGTTATCATTTAAGATAACCATCAGTCCCTGCGTGCTGAGGTCATATCATCAACAGCAGTAAAAATGCAACACAGATAGGTAGATTAATATAATTAAACGTGCAGGCCCAAGCCAAGTGCTCCAGTATTTTATTTTATTTGGGTCGGCGAGGAAACACGTACTGTTTGTTGACATTCTAAGACCACCTCATGGCTAATTTGCATATGACGTTCATATTATCCCACTGTCAACAAAGGAAAGGATATGTATTGTATTGTGTGATGGCTATTCTCACCTTCTTAGTATAACTGACTGTACAAATGAAAGCATGGTTCTATTTGCACACTCACAATTACAACTGGTCTGGATAATGAACACTGAGGATTTTACTGTGAGAGACGCTATGCGCACAAACACGGCTTACACTTACCATAACTAAGTAACCAAGTAAAAGTACTCATTATACAAAATGTCCCATTTCACAAGTCTTCAAAATGTTAAAAAGCATTTTGAAAATAGCCGATCTACAAGCTCACAACGAAAGCTTGTAGGTCTGCTATTTTCAAATAGCCGAAGTATGGGGTAAAGTGTTTAATGCATGATTTGTAATGATGAAAATCTACAAAGTAACTAGTAACTCAAGTTTTCAAATAATTATAGTGGAGTAAAAAGTACAATATTTGCCTCTTAGATGTAGTGGCCTAGACGTACAAGTACTGCAAATTGAAAATACTCCAGTAAAGTAAAGATTCCTCACATTTGTACTTAAGTACAGTACTTCAAGTCACCTCCAGACAGATGGTCAGTTAGCTCAGTTCAGCTCAGTTGCAGAGCCGATGTTAAAAGGCAGGGCCAGGCAAGCCCAAGCCTACATGATTCAGACCTGAGCACACTCTGTCACACACATACATAAACCTACTGTACAGTACACAAACACAGTGCGAAATCTTTCATCAATGCATTTGTCCTAGGACACAAATCATCTTTCATGTTTTGTGCAGCCCTTGTAAATCTGAGAGGAGAGTTAATGTAAAGCAAATAGACACAATTTAGATCACAATCACATCACTGTTAATTGTATTTTATGTATTTCTGTTTTGATGTAATTTCCAATGAGATAATCAAGTTGAATTAAGTATTTTGTCCATTTTAGGGACAATATTAATGGGCACAGAGTTTTCGGTTATGAATGTGTCGCTACATTTCCCACCATAGGTATTATAAATGTAACTGTGTTGTTTTACATTCTTTTGCCTAATAAGAATTTCAATCAATCAAAGATCAATTTTTAATGACATGAATGAAACTTGATTCGGCAAAACACTTCAAAAGGTCACATAGTCAGGCTGGTAAAACATTGTCATTCTGGATAGATGCAATTGCTGAGCACACTAAGGATCTGATTCCATGGCTGCCTCGTGAAACCATAAAAGCTACTATGCCACAGGTTTTCCTGGAGAATTTTCCAAACACTACTTGTGTAATTGACTGTACAGAAAATCTTTTGCAGAAAGCAAAAAATCTAGACTCAAGAACTGAATCTTACAGTCACTACTATGCTTGTAATGCTGTGAAATATCTAGTTGTAACTGCGCCATCTGGAGTCATTATGTACATTTCAGATGCTTTTGTCTAAAAGGTCTGACCAAAAAAGTCCTTGCGGACTTGTTTCCGTTGAGGTCCTTGGTCCATCTAAAACAAGCATTGTTGATGTGCGGACAAAGCTTTGTAAGCATGACACAAGAGTGTTGAATTCAAGTAGAGGAATCCCTGTGTAGAGAAGACAGTCTTCATCATGTTTTAGGAGATCCTCTGCAACAGACTGTGAGCTCTCAGGGGATGGTTCAGGCAGCACGCTAGATGTCCTGGCAGGTGGAGCTTTGGGATAGATGTGGTCCTCCATTCCTGGGTCTGACCACTGTGTCTGGACATCATGTGAGCTCTTTGCCACGGGATTTGGCTCCTCTGAAGCCTCCATTGCAACTGGCTCGTCGTCTGCGGGTACAGACATATTTAGTGCAGTAGTTGTTATCGATTGAGACAGATGTAATTGTACATGTTTAACACACCACCATGCTCAAGGCACCGAATTAAACATATGATTATAACATATTATAGTTTTTTTTGTCTTTAAAAAATGCTTGTTTTTCTTTTTGGACTTTAGGTTATACTGTCACCTTCCTAAAATAATGGCCTACATCATTCTTTTTGGGAAATGATATTTTTGTCAAAAGAGTTGCTTGCTTCTAGAAATAGGCCATTATTTTGTCAAGGTGCGTGGAGAAGAAAAAAAAGACGAGTAGTGCTGTGCGTGGGTGTGACACACACACACACACACACACACACACACACACACACACACACACACACACACACACACACACACCACACAGCGCGCGTGTGTGTGAGACGTTAATGACACATTAGTGTATGTGTTTGTGATCATAATTGCGTTGCAACTTTTTGTTTGCGATAGGTTGAATCGCTTGCGACACAATCACAATGAGCCCTGCCGTGGACCAGGCCAGGTCAGATTTGTTTTAATGCCTTGTAGAAATTAATCTTACCCGTTAAATGTCTCTGAACGATACTCTCCTTTGGAGGTCTCTCACCCAACAGCAGCGTTGGATATGGGTTCTCCCGTGTAGGTCTCTTGTCCACGAAGTGAAATCAACAGACAGCTTTGAGAGTTTTTTTTAAGTTCAAGTTTCTTAGCCAACTTCTTTTCGCATCGGACGCGATGGAATTTAGACGTTAAGCGAGAGAAAAGTAGAGATAAAAGACTTACTAACAAACGTTCTTGGAGTCAGAATCGCTATGCGACCTGTGAAGCTACAGCTACGGTCGTTCTGCTGGCAAATGTAAACACACTGAGCCGCTATTTCCTACTTCCGGTCCGTCCGCAGGATGTTTCCCACCCAAGATTCTTGCCCCAGTAAATTCCCGCGGAAACAGGTGGATAGTCCAACCTGTGTCAGGCAAAACACTCAGGTCATACAGGTGATACTGTTCAGCAATCATCCCCTTCTTTTATAATCTCTCCCCTCTCCCCACTCTTACAATTGAGAATTCCCCAATCAGCACACACCACTTGATCATACATCACATAGAATGAAAAACATCAAAGACAAACACATCAATTACCTCGTTAACTACAACTAGTTTACTCCTAGCCTGGGCAGCATTCCATTTTCGGGTATATGATCCGGTCGGGAGCGGAAGTAAAAAAAAGAAAAAGTGGCCGGATAGGCAGAACCGGAAAGACGTCTCACCCCAAAATAGGTCCGTGCTAATAAAATCCTTGATACGGCATTGTTTAGCTTATTTTTTAAATGTAAATGTGCGTGCACTATCCGGAGACTATTTAGCGTCGGTATTATCCCACGGGGAAACTCTATTCCATTTAAACCGCAAAACCGGATAGGCAGAACCGGAAAGAGGATTCTTTTTTCTTTTTTTCTTTCAGTAGGCGTGGTCTAGACCGGATCATATGTTGTCTTCTGGAACGCAGACCAGGCTTTCCTCCGAGGTGGAAAGACTGGTGATGCGAGGTTAGTTTACTCCTTGTTCAGTAAACCCAGCAGCACTGGCACACCTGTTTTACATGACTACTCGTTATTGGGTTTTTTCCACTGTCTCTCCAATGAATTTCACCTTTTAACACACCATGACATGCACTTTTAACATAAGTCTTTTACCAAAACCTATTTATTCAGAGATCTATTTATGACGGACAACTATTTATTAAAGGCATACATTTTTAACTTAGTCAACTATTTTAGAATGACTTAAAGTTTATGTATTAGAATAGGGCTAAGGGCATGAACTAACCACTGGGCTGCATTTACAATTTCAGTCCATACCTGTATTCCACTGATGGAGGTTAATTGTACTGTATATACTCAAATGGTAAATATCACATGTTTATAATTGTGAAACATTCTGCCTTGAGTCCATATCACAAACTTGACCTATGGATTTATGAACCGTGCTACAGCGATTCAGCTGTTTCATACGTGCTCTTCAAAGAGATAGCGTCTGGAGAAAGGAGTCTCTGTCTCCGGCTTCAGACATAAATGTAACTTTGAAAAGTTAATCTGTGTAACTTAAGTAGGCCTACATATTATTTACTCTGTCGCTACCAGTGAATACTTTTTAGGCTATCCATGTTTCACTCAAGAGTGTAAATGTAACCATTTCCTAAACCCTGTTCATGTGCCTTATTCAAGCTCACCACGACAGCGATCAATCATGCTGTAGGCCTATACGTTTTTGTCATAAATATTTTACATATCGGATCTCATGGTCCATTTGCTTACATTTGTACACTCAGGGTCCATTTGGTTACATTTGCACACTCAGGGTCCATTTGGTTACATTTGTACACTCAGGGTCCATTTGGTTACATTTGCACACTGAGGGTCCATTTGCTTACATTTGTACACTCAGGGTCCATTTGGTTACATTTGTACACTCAGGGTCCATTTGGTTACATTTGCACACTCAGGGTCCATTTGGTTACATTTGTACACTCAGGGTCTATGTGGTTACATTTGTACACTCAGGGTCCATTTGGTTACATGTGTAGAGTTAACACTAATCATTTAACAGTGTAGAGACATAAACCATAAACAGATGAAAGATGTCAGATAAATATAATGCTGACATCTTAACCTCAGCTTCTGTTTTTTCACTCCTCTTCTTCCTCTGTTTGTGCGTCTTTAGCACAATAACTCCTCCTCTTCCTCTATTAGTGCTGTCCTGTTTTTACCACAGTCACACACAGTTACTTAGACATAAACAGTATTTATTTATTTATTATAGTTATTAGTCATCATATAATAATGTGTCATCCCATCTATACACATACAGATCTATTATGGTTAGAACTGCATTAAACACATGATACATACTGTAAGCTCTATACACATACAGATCTATTACGGTTAGAGCTGCATTAAACACATGATACATACTGTAAGCTCTATACACATACAGATCTATTATGGTTAGAACTGCATTAAACACATGATACATACTGTAAGCTCTATACACATACAGATCTATTATGGTTAGAACTGCATTAAACACATGATACATACTGTAAGCTCTATACACATACAGATCTATTACGGTTAGAGCTGCATTAAACACATGATACATACTGTAAGCCAGTGGTTCATAAACAGTTTCAAGTCAAGGACCCACACATTGATTTGTCTGAAAATATCACAATTATTCAAAATGTTCCAATACTTTCAAGATTATTATTGTTTTAAATCACATGATTATATACAGTACAAAGTGTTTTGAATCACATGATTATATACAGTACAAAGTGTTTTAAATCACATGATTATATACAGTACAAAGTGTTTTACATCACATGATTATATACAGTACAAAGTGTTTTAAATCACATGATTATATACAGTACAAAGTGTTTTGAATCACATGATTATATACAGTACAAAGTGTTTTAAATCACATGATTATATACAGTACAAAGTGTTTTGAATCACATGATTATATACAGTACAAAGTGTTTTGAATCACATGATTATATACAGTACAAAGTGTTTTAAATCACATGATTATATACAGTACAAAGTGTTTTGAATCACATGATTATATACAGTACAAAGTGTTTTAAATCACATGATTATATACAGTACAAAGTGTTTTGAATCACATGATTATATACAGTACAAAGTGATGAATTCTGATCAATAATATCTTCTGTTGATACAGTCAGTTTGTGGTTGATGGATGAGGTAAAGCAGTCACATGGTCTGAATCCATGCTGAGTGACATATTGATGTATATATATATCAGTGGTTCTGAACTGAGTGACATACAGATGTATATATGTCACAGGGAAATTGGCATTCGTTGGGAAATTGGAAAGGTATGCTTGTTTTTAGGCGCGGGGCTTCGGCGCGAGGCGAGTGCCCGCGCCGACCGGACGATGGTCTGCTAGTCGAATCAGTGCCGTCCGAGTTGTAAACCGATATGGGGAGAATAGATATTTTCATGGGTTACTATCCATAACACTCTCTAATTAGTAAAAGCACACACACACACACACACACGCACGGGGCAGAAAGCATGGGCAGAAAGCACATAGTGTGTGTGTGTGTGTGTGTGTGTGTGTGTGTGTGTGTGTGTGTGTGTGTGTGCGTGTGCGTGTGTGTATGTGTGTGTGTGTGTGTGTGCGCGTGTGCATGCGTGCGTGCGTGTCTGTGTGTGTGGGGGGGTCTCTACGTAACAGGTGTGTTGATTACATAGACAGATTAACGTCACCAGTGGCAATCAAAGTGAATCGATAACAAAGGGGGAAGCGAGGGGGGGTGAAAACGAGCACTCCTTTTTCAATTTCACTGGTTTTCCAATTTCCCTGTAACATATATATCAGTGGTTCTCAAACTTTTTCATGTACACTCAGGGTCCATTTGGTTACATATGTACACTCAGGGTCCATTTGGTTACACAACACGTGGGGTCCATTTGTTACATACACTCAGGGTCCATTTGGTTACATTTGTACACTCAGGGTCCATTTGGTTACATGTGTAGAGTTAACACTAATCATTTAACAGTGGAGAGACATAAACCATAAACAGATGAAAGATGTCAGATAAATATAATGCTGACATCTTAACCTCAGCTTCTGTTTTTTCACTCCTCTTCTTCCTCTGTTTGTGCGTCTTTAGCACAATAACTCCTCCTCTTCCTCTATCAGTGCTGTCCTGTCTTTACCACAGTTACTTAGACATTAGTCTCGCGTAGCCAGACCCCACAGAAAATGAAAAACAGCGACCTCTGTTTTCTGATATTGTCTGTGGGGTCTGGCGGGAGGAAAATGGAAGACCAGTGCGCAGGGAAACTCCGGTTTCATGTCTGCCTTCAGCGCATAACTTCCGGTTGGTGCGACTACGTTTTCATTCCCACTAACAATATTTCTACACGGAACACTAACACCACTTCTCACAGAGAACATGGATGGTTTTGGTTATAAGCCCACTTGTTTCTATGATGAAAGAGTAAGTTAAAATGTGAATATCTTTCCGTGGTTTTGTCCGCTCCGAGGACGGTTACATGGCGGCTTTCCGACATGTCGCCTTTCCGACGTTAACGAACCCTATACCTAAACCTCACCCTAACCCTAACCGTACGCGGAAGCCACTAGTCGGAGTGGCGAGATGTCGGCGTGGAAGACGGTTACCCCGAGGACGCTATTGTTAAATTAGTTTCGGCTAGTTTCGAGGGGGGAAGGGTGGATGGACACGTGAATCCCGCCCACTACATTTGATTGGGTAAAGCGCGGCCCGCTTCCTGATCTGAAGGCACGCCCACTTGTAGCCAATGCGCACACGTTATGACGAACCCCTCCGACAGATTCCACCGCAGGGCAGAATCTGTTCTTGAGAGATTACTTAGACATAAACAGTGTTTAAACAGACGTTATTAATCCTCATACAATAATGTCTCATCCCATCTCTACACATACAGATCTATTATGGTTAGAACTGCATTAAACACATGATACTTAGGGTGCGTTCGGAAATACAGCACTGAGCTCACTGGCCAATGCAAACTAATAGGCGAGTGCGCTCCGGTGCGCAATTTCCGAACGCACCCATACTGTAAGCTGAAAATATCACAATTATTCAAAAAGTTCCAATACTTTCAAGATTATTATTTTAAATCACATGATTATATACAGTACAAAGTGTTTTGAATCACATGATTATATATATACAGTACAAAGTGTTTTAAATCACATGATTATATACAGTACAAAGTGTTTTAAATCACATGATTAGTGTTTTAAATCACATGATTATATACAGTACAAAGTGTTTTAAATCACATGATTATATACAGTACAAAGTGATGAATTCTGATCAATAATATCTTCTGTTGACAGTCACATGGTCTGAATCCATGCTGAGTGACATACAGATGTATATATCAGTGGCTCTGATGGTTTTCATGTCAAGGACCCCACAATGATATGTAATATGTAACCCAAAGATTTGAGTTAAAAATGTTCGCTTGAAAATATATATTCAAAGTACACATTTTCACAATTTTTCAAAAGTTAGCAGATCTACAAGCTCATATATCTGATATTTTTGAATAGCCAAAGTATTAAATATGGTTAAATTTAGGAGGCCTTTAGGAGGGCCATTCAAGCAAGCCGCAAAGGGAGCCTGCAGTACCACCACGGGCCAAGACACCATCACACCAGAATGACATGTTTGGAGCGGGGGAGTCTGGTGCAACGCTCAGGTCCTGGACCTGGTGAGACGGAGGAGGAGCCCGGCCAGGAGGCCATCCACAGAGCCTAGCCCCTCCACGTGCCAGAGCCTCTCCTCTCCCCCATTCCTGGCAGAGTAGTTTCGGACAAGCGTATTGAGTGGCCCTGTCTTTCCCTATTTAGGACTGACAGTGGGAGCTACCTGGGACGTAAGTCGGGGCTTGATCAACCCTGGCTGGGTCACCTGGGCGAGGGTGTATGTTGAGAGACCCGAAACATCCTATGACCCCAGGCTACAACACTGATGATACGTCCCAGGTGCATCCATGTGATGTCTTTTCGTTAATAAGTTAAAATGATTGTGATGCTGTGTATTATTATTAACTCATTTAGCTGGTGACCCCCTGGGGGTCCCTGGACCCCACTTTGAGAACCAATGACATACAGGATGAATCAGTCATGTCCACACACACACAAAAACACACACACACACACACACACACACACACACACACACACACACACACACACACACACACACACACACACACACACACACACACACACACACACACACACACACTGTGCGTGCGTGTGTGTCATAGCGTGTCATAAGTCTTTTGTGGTTACATTTATCTTATATTTCATACTATCCAGGTATAGAGACCCACTGTGATGCCAGACCGAATGGAACTCAATGTTATGCAGCTCTGGGAGGAGCTGTTGATCTACGACTGGCGGACAAGATTGAGAGAGAACGTCAATACAGATGGTCAAAAGAGGCAAAAGATGTAGTATTCATGATTAAAAGGAATAGGTTTGTGGTTGTAGATAAATACAAAGACAGATCATCCTTTGATGTCAGTAGTGTGACATTTAAGATGAGTGACATCACAAGGAGTGATGAAGCTCAATATGTCCTTGAAATCTTTGACACATCAAACGCAAGGCTCATTGACATCCAACATCTCCATCTGTCTGTTCAAGGTAAAGTGCTGCTTATAAGAACTGATATAAAATAATCAATAATCAGTTTGTTTTTGATTAATTGCTATGAATTTAAATTTTAGACTAAATGAATATAACATAATATAAGTTGTTTCCTAATTACACACGTAGATATTTTACCTGTGAAATTAGAGACTAGAAGAATTGTGAATATAATGCATCGATCAATGCAGCGTTATATGTCAGACTTTCACCGCATAACTAAAAAAATGGACATGATTGCCTGCTATAAATGTAAACTGCATTATGGTACATTGTAAGTCTGACATTGTCACATCTATCAAACTAATGTCTTGTCTTCCACTGTGTTTTAACTGTGTGTCCTCCAGCTCCAGTGTCTCCTCCTAAGCTCTCCTATGAGTGTCTGTCCCAAGGACAGGTGAGGGTGTCCTGCTCCTGTGAAGGGGACAGTGTCCAGTACAGCTGGACTCTGGATGGACAGACCCTGACAGACAAGCAGCTCCTCTCAGGACATCATGACACACACACCATCACACTGCCAATGGGTACATCTGGACTCCTGATCTGTGACGTTAGCAACAGTGGTGTTGCTTATCAGGACATCAAACCTTGTCCAGGTGAGACTGAACATGATTGTAAGTTACTGAACATGATGAATATGACTGTAATGAATAACAATGATAATGATAATAGTAATAGTTTTGGGGTGCCAGCCGCCTTTTCAACCGACACATTATATATCAAATAAACTTAAAGATTGTAGCAACCCTCCACATGGATACATATTTCAAAAGCCATTCAATCCTCATGTACTCTCCAACATGAACCCATAATGTAAACCACACCAAACAGTTTCAAGTCACAAATAAGGAATAGACTCGACACAATAGAATTTAGTTTCAGTGTATATTACTGACCCAATGTCCAACAGTTCAAAAAGAAAAAAAAACACTCAGTCTTTGGTTAAACAAAAATATCTTTTTAGGATTTTAATAATGCTGTCAGTTCATAGTTCAGTTCATAACGAAAAAATCCCCACAGTAAATAGTGTGTTAGTTAATCAGTTAGGTTTGTGTCCTTGAGCAAGACACTGAACCCCTAACTGCTGCTGATGAGCAGCTTGCATGGTTTCCTCCACCGTCTGTGTGAATGTGTGTGTGTGTGTGTGTGTGTGTGTGTGTGTGTGTGTGTGTGTGTGTGTGTGTGTGTGTGTGTGTGTGTGTGTGTGTGTGTGTGTGTGTGTGTGTGTGTGTGTGTGTGTGTGTGTGTGTGTGTGTGTGTGTGTGCGTGTGTGTGTGTGTGTGTGTGTGTGTGTGTGTGCGTGTGTGTGTGTGTGAGTGAATGTGAAAATTGAATTGATTTGAATTGAATTGAATGTAGGCACATTGTAAAGTGCTACAGTATATAAATACACCATACATTTTCCCACCATGTGTGTCTGTTAGGCTTCAAATTCAACAACTGCACCTCATCCAACGGGACACAGATATCAGGATGGGTGTTTGACAATGACACCTCATGTCCCACAACGACAACCACAACACCCGGCCAGAGTTCCAGCCTGGGTAAGGAGACGTCCTCCTTTACTTCCTCCACTCACATCATCCTAACACTCAAACCACTGCTCTGACCATCAACACAGATCAACCCATTCATCCATCGTACTTCATTAAGTCCTCATTCATTCTGGTGCAGTGGTTTGATTATTGACATTTTCTTCTTGCATTTGAATGATGTAAATGAACAACTCATGAGCATGAAAATCGTAGATTTTTATTTTTATTCTTCTGCTGGTCATAATGGTGATCTATGCAGGATATCAATCAATGATAAAGAAAAAGGAACTGAAAATGGGTTCTCAGGTGGCGCAGTGGTAAAGTACCTGTCCACCACAGTGGAATCTATGTTTTCAAATCCCCCACAGTGCATCTGGCTTGGCTGAGCGTCTATATGTAATCAGTTCTTGGATCAGTCGTGTTCTGGGTGGGAAGCCGGGCGGAGGGTGATATTTGTCACTGCAGTAGGCTACTCCTATGGGCTGGGGGCGGAGCCTGTCAGTGGGGGGTGTTGAACGGGAGGAGTAGGGCGAAGGCTCTACGTCCTCCCGGGGGGGCTCCTCACTGGCAGGTGAGACAGCAGTGACAACACACAGAGATGTGTGGTGGGGAGGAAATAATTTTGCAAACTTGGCATAATGACAAAAATAAATTGTAAACAAAATTGGCTATTCTAAAATTAGATAAACATATAATAATATATTAATAATTGTATAATAATTGTAAAATGTTTGTGTTGTGTTGTGTTGTGTTGTGTTGTGTGTAGATCATGGTGTGTATCTCTACTTCCAAGTGGCTGAAATGTGCGTCCTGCTCATTGTGAGTGTTGGATTCTACATTTACTACAAGAAGAAGTCCCGCCCTCCTCCACAACAAGACCCGCTTTACTGCAACACGGTTGTCATGGAAACTCAGTAACTCATCTGTTTTAAAGGTAGAAAAGTGATATTATTTTGGTCAAAGGTCAAGGTTAAAGGGGTAGTTCACCCAAAAAATGACTTATTTTCTATCAATTACACATCCCATGAAGCCTTGAATTCATGGAATGTTTCTGTTTTTGTCACATTCCTGAGACAATAATTTGATGACCGGCGGAGACTACTTAAAGAGTCTTTGAGTCTCCTACTGAGAAGCTACCCGCTCATCACATTATTGGCTTAAGAATAAGACATACTAAACAAAGAAATCTTCATGAATTCAAGGCTTCATGATGTGTATAATTGATAGAAAATAAGTCATTTTTGTTGGGTGAACTGCTCCTTTAAAGCACTATATTCTGATAGTAATCATTGCTATAGAGTGTTTGTTCAGTAACAAACAATTTACAATGTAGGCATTTATCAGACGTTCTTAATCCTGAGTGATTTACAGTAATGAAGGTAAACACAAGGTAATACATCACATGCATAGTAGCCTCGGAAACCCAGCCTTTTTTTTTGTTTCAAAAGAAAAAAGTCTGGGCGAACGGTGCAGGAACGATGGTCTTAGGACCTTGTTAACTCCTAACCAACCAGAGTGCAGAGGGGCGTCGCTCTAAATTTGGTGACGTCAGCCTGCTCCGTGCACAGACCGGGGGGGGGGGGGGGGGGGGGGGGAGGGGAGGGATTGGTGAAGCAATCGCAGGACGCGGCTGCTCCGGGCGCCTGGGTTTGGATCCGCCCTTCGAGACCATGGATTGCTCTCGTTCTCTCAGTCTACATGCATAGAGACAGTGTTAATGTCTCAGTAATCTAGGATCATACTGTAGGTAAACCAAGAACCATCATCAGTCTAAATATTATAATATCAATAAATAAACAAACTGTACATTAAAACCATATAGAAACTATAGGATGGCAGGTCAACACATGAACCTGGCATCTGTCTAAATAACATTCTATCTGAAATACTTCTTTTTTTTTAAAGAACGCCTTTTGGGCTTTAATGCCTTCGATGATAGGATAGTAGGGGGAGTGACATGCAGCAAAGGCCATTGGGATCGGGAGTCGAACTCGCAACATGCTGTCAGGCTGGATTACCAGCGTAGGTGCTCAGACGGTTACGCCAACCATCCAGGGCTCATTTGCAGAAGACTGCATGGTCATCAAGGCTATGGCAAGTGCTACGGCCTATTACTATATGTGTGTAAACACAATATAAAACAACTGCAGCAGTGGTGGAATATAGTGCATATATCCACATGTGCAAGAGACACACACACACACACACACACACACACACACACACACACACACACACACACACACACACACACACACACACACACACACACACACACACACACACACACACACACACACACACACACACACACACACACACACAGAATTATACATGTACGCCTCTGTACACAGAAATAAGAAATTATACGATAATTAAACAAGAATTATACATGTAGGCAGTGATGAAAGTTGTACTCGCATGTAAAAGTTAAAGTATAAATACTGCAATGTAGAAATACTCTGTTACAAGTCCAGAATAAAACATTTACCTGAGTAAAAGTACAAAAGTATTGGTATCAAAATATAATTAAAGTACCAAAAGTATAAAGTACTCATTATCTGTTGAGCATTTGTTTGAAATAGTAATAATGAGTTGTATTTATAATGCACTTTACGTTTGAAACAAATCTCAAAGTGCTACAATCAGGGTAACATATTTGTATTAAGAGAGAGAAGCATGACAAAGATAAAAAATATACATTTTTAAGCTGCACTATGTAACTTTCTTCTTCTACCCCTGATTTGAACCTGGTTTCCTGAGCAAGTGCTGAAATATTTACCATTGAGCTAATAGAGCCTGCCTGCTTGCTCAGGGGATAAATTGAATCTTGACCTTCAGGTCAAAACTCTCTAGGTCAGACATGACCTTTGACATGATCTGAATGTCTCAATAGAAGAGCAGGAAGTCAAAATACCACAACCCCAATTATACAAGTTATATTGTATTAACATACTCTACCATACATATTGGGAAAAATGCATTTTATTCATTAAAAACAAGTTACATAGTGGTGCTTTAAAATATGTGTCTGAAAGTTGAGCTGATATTGGCATAAACATATACGTGTATATATAACTCATTTCATCCTGTTTCTAAATTCATGCAGATATTTTACTTAAATATACTTGACTTTGCCAAAGAAGACTGTACATGTGAGTTTTGTTATTTTGCTTTTGCAATAAAAACCTTTAATATATTCTTCATCATGTGTCTGTTGAGCATTTGTTTGTAAACAAAACAAAAGAACGCATTTAGAAGTGTGTGGTTTCCCCCTACTGGCTTTTAAAGGGTACTTCATCTGATCTATTCTAGTATAATTAGTAATAAATGATCAACACTGAATGTGGTTCTCAGGAAAATGTGCCTTTTCTCTTGTCTGGGACGCTCACTGTAATGTCACTCACATAGAGGCATTCAGGAATAGACTCTATGCACAGCAGCCATATTGGAAATACATTAGGCCTCTTCCTTACTTCCTTCACAGGTCTAGATTATAGTAATTATGGCTCTGTTCCATTTAGTGTAGCCTCGATCTCCAGGCTTTTATTTTTCAGTTTTGCTCAAAAATAAAATACATTTAGTGTAGTTGATTTCAAGGACGCCCATAACTCTGAGAGTGTACACATGGAACCAAATGGACCCTTACAAACTGATTTTGATACATTAACTCATTATACCGGAGGGGGGGGGGGGGGGGGGGGGGGCTGGAAAGTGCAAAACAACAATCTCTGGCAGCACGGAATTCGATAGGCATTGTTTTTAGGTGTAGTATAGACCCTATTAGCTCCTAGTGTCTTCATTAAAAGGCTAAGCGATATTTTTGGGATGAAATCAATTCCAATTTCACTTGTTTAACCTTCAGCCTGTGTGAGTTCTCTCTCCTGATTGGATACAATTGGCATCCTCACCTTAACATGTATTTTCTGTTTAATAAAGAGCTGAATAGACATGGAGACCCCCCCCCCCCCCCCCCATCCAAACACACACACTTTGAGATCAACTGCTGTAAATAATAATGGATTCGCCGAGAGTGCAAAACAACGGCACGGACTTCGATAGATGTTTTTTGGTGTAGCTTAAAACCCTTCTCTCCCCTCATTCTCTTCATTGTCAAAGCAAGTGTCAAACCCATAAACAATTTAAGAACAAAAAAGGGTAAATAATGTACAGTTGGTGGGGTTACAGAATTGTGTAAACAGAGCTTTATGTCACGTTGCAACTTGGGAAACAATGGCTTCACAAATCGATAGGTATTGTTTTTCGGTGTAGCAGCATGCCATGCACAGACCCCTAGCTTCCATTCTCTTCATGAACAGCAGGCCTCGCTGTTTGACCACAGTTAGTGCAGCAAACAGCGTGGTCACCTGTAGGAGGAACGGCTTTGTAACTGTCAACTAATGACAGGAGGAAGTGTGACTATTTAGTGATGTGTGTGTGTGTGTGTGTGTGTGTGTGTGTGTGTGTGTGTGTGTGTGTGTGTGTGTGTGTGTGTGTGTGTGTGTGTGTGTGTGTGTGTGTGTGTGTGTGTGTGTGCGCGCGCGCGTGCGTTCGTGCGTGCGTGCGTCTGACTGACTGACTGACTGACTAGATTCTATCCTGATTGGCTAAGATTAGCTTCCAAAGTTTGCAGGATTGGTTTGTTTTGAACAAAATGCCTCAAATCATCAACGCAGCGTGCGATTGCCGTGAAATGTTGCACACACATTCCCACTAGGCCGAGGAAGAAATGACACCCTTTTCACATTGGCCTGTTATAGCGCCACCAGTAGGTCTAATCTAGCAAAACAATTTTTTAGAACAAAATGGCTCAAATCATGAATGCAGTGTCCTATTGAAAGGCCTAAGAAGAAATTACACCCTTGTCACATTGGCCTATTATAGCGCCACCAGGAGGCCACAATAACCTATCTGACCTGGCGGAGACCAACACAGGTCTAAATTAGCTCCATTGAAAATGAGGTGAAGAGCTGTTTGTTCTCTGGATGCACCGTGGACATGCTTTGGAGCTGTGTCCAGAGTTTGAGAAGAGATGTTTGTATATGTATTTTCTGTTGACACACACACACACACACACACACACACACACACACACACACACACACACACACACACACACACACACACACACACACACACACACACACCAGGGAGAGAAGATTTGTCAACATTTGTAGCATAAGCTATAAGCTCAAGTTTGGGAGCTTGTAGTTCGAATAGACAAAAATAAAATAGGGCTTAGGTGTTTAAACTGTTTGTGATTTGGCTGGGGAACCACTGGAATCCCCTCAAAGACCCCACTTCGAGTGGTGACTGGTGAGGAATACAAGAACGCTCGCCCCAAAACACGCTCGCCCCGGGTCAAATCCGGCGACCTCGGAATGGTCGCCACCACGTATTCTTTCTTAAACGTAACCTCAGTAAAACTATGCCTAAACCTACCTTATTCCAGTGGTGTGTTATATTGGGTTACGCTATATATGTAGTATACCGTCCCATAAAGTTATCGTAAAAAATATCGTATACCGTCTAACCATTCAAGGTTGCGCATCTGATACGCAGGAGGAGGGGCATGTGGACTTCAACAGCTTTTTCATGTGATAATGTGGTGTCTGAGGTGAAGCCTTATGTGTGGCTATTGAGGTGATAATGACCGCTGGCCATGGGAGTTTTGAAGTAGTTCACCGGCTTTGGATGCTGTCAATGCACTGAATCGGACATTATCACGTTTAATCAGACTATTGATTGATCTAAGTAGGTGAGATACTGACCTACCGACGGGGCTCAGTAGGTGTTTTATCGTTATTCTGTGGGTTGATGAAAGTTGGGGCAAACGCTCACCCAAAACATGATTTACGATTCTGTGCCTATCGGTACATAGCTCGGACAACGCTGAGTCCAAAACTATACTTTATACAAAACAGCCCCGTCGGTAGGTCAGTATCTCACCTACTTATACCAATCAATAGTCAGATTGAACGTGGGTATGTCATTATCTGACCTACTTAGACCAATCAATGATGTCCCATTCAGTGCATTGACAGCATCCGAAATGGGTGCTATATGTTAGAGTGGTTATTTCATTCGGTGACCACGTGGTTATTTAATTTGTGACCACGCGATTATTTCATTCGGTGACAACGCTTGCATGTAAGTGTGCCATGCGTGTGGGAGGGCATCATTATGATATACCCTCTGAAAAAAATCTAGAACACACCACTGCTTTATTCCTAACCTTAACCTCAGTAAAACAAATACAAGAATCGGTCCGCAAAAGAAATGGGGGCGAATGTGTTTTGGGGCGAGTCTCCCGGTTACCGTGATGAGGCAGTAAGGACACATCAGCAAAGATGAAAGACAAAAAAGGTTACGACTCGGTTTAAATCATCCCAGAATGCTGCATGTCCACCAAAGAAAGAAGGAAATGGACAGAGCGAGCAGAAAATAGGTGCAATTAAATAGCTGAAGACAGTGTGCTGTAGTAGGCTTAGTTCTGACCAATGGTCTTACTGTGGCCAGTGAGGATAAATGCACACAAGTTATAAAGGTAGGGTAAGTGATATTGTTTTGTTAAAATAAGTGTTAAATAGCTCTATAGGCCTATTGTGATAGTACTCTTTTCTATAGAGTGTCAGTAACGGGTCTCTACATCTCTCCAGCTCTTGATTAAACAGAAAATGCATTGTCAGGTTAGGCAAGGAATTTGGGACCAAATGTCAGAACACACCGGATCAATTCATAACACGCATTTTGTTAGATTGGGGTCTAGATAAAAAGTTTATCCAATGGGGGTCCGTGGTCTATGCAAATCAAACTGAGGCTCATTTGTACAATAAAAAGGTTGATAACCCCTGATTGTCATTCAGGGATAGCCTTTATGTGTGGTTCCCAACATTTTATCCAGGGGTCTTCAACAGGGGGTCCTCAGAAATACTGCAGGGGGGCCACCAAATATTTTTGTGATGGGACTTTATTATTTTATTTTTACATTAATCACTTGAACCCTCACATCCCTATTCTGGCGGTAACATAGTAGCCGAAAATAGCAGATCTACAAGCTCAAAACACATTGCAGACACGTCCTGAGATTGTAGATCGACTATTTTGTAGAGGGAAAAAAAGAGCAGACCAAGTGCCGAGCCAAAAGGTCAAGTTTACAAAGTATTGCAAAGTTTAAGTGGTTAAATGTTTGAAAGATATGAAAGCTCATAACACGGCACAGAGTGCCGCGCAAATCTTTGAATATATTTTTTCAAGCCAACACCTTTAACTCAAATCTTTGCTTCTGGGGGGTCCCTGGAACAAAATATGTTGAGATGAGGGGTCCGCGGACAAATGCATGTCATTTTGGGTGGTCCTTGACATGAGAAAAGTTTGAGAACCACTGAAGTAACATACGTTTTTTGTCTCCGCCAGGCCGAAAGGCATGGCGAGGGAGTATGTTTTACCCATAGACTGTATAAATGAGATGGACAAACCCCCTCCGCTGCTTTCTACAGACCGAAAATGAAGCCTTTGCTGGCAAGACTGTAGGTCCGCCATCTTTCAATACGCGTCAGAATGAGTTCAGACCATTATTGGTTGGGTAACTTGTCAATCAAGAGCGGGGGGCGGGGAATGAATGCTATTGGTTGTGTAGCGTGTCAATCAAATCATCCCGCCCCTCCTAGAGAATAGCCTACTTTATCGTCAATTTTATAATAAATAGAACCATAATTTAGCAAAACGCATATCCTGATGATTGAAAGGAGACTTTAAACTAGCGACTGGAAGCATATAGAATTTATGACAATTTTTATTACAGTAAGGAAATCTAGTCTAAAGTTTGTCAAAAAACCCATTCACTTGCGCTAAAATAAATTCTTTCTGAACTCACAGGTCGGCGCAGGGTAAAACAGCGCCACTCTGGCCATTTTGTCGGCCTCATCGTAAATATCTCAGCCTTGCCCCTTGGTTTTACCCCCTGTCCGTCCGTCCGTGTGTCCGTCCGTCCGTCCGTCCGTCCATCCGTCCTGTCCGTGTGTTACCAGCTAATCTCCGGCACCGTTGGCCCGAAACTGTGCACACACACTCCCTGGATGTCAATTCAGAACCTCTGCCCCAAATCTTTCACATGGGCCTGTTATAGCGCCACCAGGAGGCCGATTTGTGCAAAACCCATTTTTTTATATTACTCCTACAGATTTTATCCAAACGTCATGCAAATCGGTACACAGTATCTCTATAGTTATGTGATCAACACGGATCTGTCTGATTTCCCATATTCCATTCTCATTGGCTAAGGTTGGCTTCCAAAGTTTGCAGGATTGGTCCGTTTTGAACAAAAAGCCTCAAAGTATACACGCAGCTTGCGATTTCCGTGAAATTTCACACGCACATTCCAACTAGGCCGAGGAAGAAATGCCACGCTTTTCACATTGGCCTGTTATAGCGCCACCAGCAGGTCTAATTTAGCAAAACACATTTTTGGAACAAGAAAAAGTGCTCCTCGGAGCACAGGTCTCCGCCAAGTCAGGTAGGTTATTGTGGCCATCTGGTGGCGCTATAATAGGCCAATGTGAAAAGGGTGCCATTTCTTCCTTGGGCTAGTGGGAATGTGCGTGCATTCATGATTTGAGGCATTTTGGTAAACACACTACTGTAGTGTGTTTACCTAAATAGGTAAACACACTACTGTAGTGTGTTTATTTAGGTAAACACACTACTGTAGTGTGTTTATATAGGTAAACAGGGAAATGATGGATAAAACACTTTGTTGTTGTGACCTTGTAGATCGGCTATTTATGCTGCACGTCATGCTTCCAAATGACTGAAATCAGTCGTGGCGACTGAGAACTTTAGTCCATGTTGCTGTGAACTGTGCTTATTGTCTCCGCCAGGCCGAAGGCATGGCGAGAGAGTATGTTTTGCACCCCGTCCGTGTGTCCGTGTGTCCTTCGGTAACAGTCTTCCATGCCGACATCTCGCCACTCCGACTAGTGGCTTCCGCGTGCGGTTAGGGTTAGGGTGAGGGTTAGGTATAGGGTTCGTTAACATCGGAAAGGCGACATGTCGGAAAGCCGCCATGTAACCGTGTCCTTCTGTCTGTGAGCAGCTAATCTCCGGCACCGTTGGCCTGGTCGCTGCGAAACTGTGCACACACACTTGTAGATACAGATAACATGAACTCTCATAACATCTATTAAAACTCCATGAACTACACCAATAATGATTCTCATACTACAACATACATATTAGCAATTGCACACACACATCACATCATAACCCCCCTCTGTTATCCTGATATGGTCCAGCTCAATCATGCTGGCAACAAACAGGTACTGTTGAGCATTCAATCAACCTCAACAATAAAACCTCACACTACAAACATATTGCACTCTCTCCATATTGCACTGCAAGCTGAACTGTGCAAAATACTAAAAGTGCAAATGTGCTGGGCAAATATCATTCAATACATGAGGGTTATCTCAAACATATAAGTAACAGAGGACCTCTCTCTGTTACACTGCTGTAGTGTGTTTTTATTCACCTGTTTCCTAGGCTGTGTGTTTTCCACTTCCTGTCGATTTCATTGGATGTCATTGGTCATCTGACCAGTTTCATTGGATTTCATTGGAACAAATCGACAGGAAGTGGAAAACACACAGCCTAGGAAACAGGTGAATAGCTAAACACCACCACACTACTGTAGTGTGTTTATCCTACTATAATTCTAGTAACCTCTGTCTGTCTGTCTGTCTGTCTGTTTGTAGTGGTAGGTGTTTGTAGTCGTAGGTGAAGCTACCCGGTTCTCCTCAGTGGCTGGACCAATTGCTCTGATTTTGCACACAGCCATTGACCATTACCATCTGAACTTAACTGTGAAGCCCGTTTTTCAATTTCATCAAATCTCAGCTTCTTATTAGCATTTTTGTGTAAAACACTGTCGCCATGGTTACGGGGCTGCCCAGCTATGGGACGAACTGCCTCCCGGGTTGCCAGATCATGTGCGCATATCCCCCCACGGATGCGTCGACCGGGTATGGTCTAGTATAGGTAAACACACTACTGTAGTGTGTTTATTTAGGTAAAAACACTACTGTAGTGTGTTTATATAGGTAAACACACTACTGTAGTGTGTTTATTTAGGTAAAAACACTACTGTAGTGTGTTTATATAGGTAAACACACTACTGTAGTGTGTTTATATAGGTAAACAGGGAAATGATGGATAAAACACTTTGTTGTTGTGAGCTTGTAGATCGGCTATTTATGCTGCACGACATGCTTCCAAATGACTGAAATCAGTCGTGGCGACTGAGAACTTTAGTCCATGTTGCTGTGAACTGTGCTTATTTGCTTTTTCACTATGCAGCTTGTATCTGGGACGGAGTGAAGAAATCCTGCCCTAAGGGATATAAGGATCATAAGGGTGAAGTGCTGCACTGAGAAGCTCTCAGTAGAAGGGGGGGGGGGGGGGGGGGGGTCTTCAGTCCTTTAAGACACTGGTTTTCAACATAGGGCCCCGGGGGCACCAGGGGTCCAAATGGGACCTTTACAGGTCTGTGACGGTGAGAGTTCAGACCGCAGGCAAATCCCATGTCTCAGATCTGATCTTTAAGGAATATGACTGTAGGCTACACATTATTCGCAGATAAGATTTGCATATTCAGACTTTATAGCCGGAAATGGCTGATCTACAAGCTCACAACGCGTCGCAGTGCACCACGTTGTGAGCTTGGAGATCAGCTACGCTCGGTGAGCGACACCATCGTACAACGAGGTATAAATCAGGCTTCAGTGTCCGAGTGTCCACACTGAGTCAGTTTAGTTTTGTTGTTGTTTTTTGCTGTTCAGACAAAAGCAGTGTGATTTGTGCTGACAGTGTAAACATAGCCTAACAGACAGAATCCTGTGCAAGTTAAACATTACATGTGAAATGGATGATGAGGTGGAAAGTTTTCTGACAGCTGCACCTGGTGTCTGTGGTTGATGTAAAAATAAAATGCAGGAAGCCTGTGCTTATTTTCTGTTACCTATTGCTCTGCTGTAAAAACCACAGTGTTATTGACACCATGAAGGTACCAAAGATAGCAGATAGCGGATAGCGGTTGGGGGGGGGGGGGGGGGGGGGGGGTTTGTGGAGGTATTCTAACACGCTGCAGAAAATCATAACTTATTTTCACCCGCTTTCAACCTGGCATCCCTACCTGGTCATTAAACTGTAAAGAATTCACATTGCAACGCGTTGTGAGCTTGTAGATTTTTTGCTATTTCTCGTACAAGTATCTAGCTGTGTGTGTGTGGGGGGGGATTCCGTATTTACAGTGCTGAGCGTGTGTGAACTTCACATGTATTTGTAAACAGGAAGTGTTACAGTACTGTATGTCACGTGACTCTCTGGTACTGCTGGTGGAGATCAGATCAGAATCAGCTTCATGGTCACATGATCACCTGTTTAGATAGAAGTAGGTGAAATTCACTTTTGTGGATGGGGAGAGCAAGGAGAAAATAAAATCAAACAGCAGAGCAAAAGGGACATGTCAAACATATCTGCACACACATATATTAGCATGATCCAGCCGGTACAGTACAGTTGCAGTATGTACATGAGGTTAGACATAAGGTGCATAAACAGCAGCAGGTATGTACATGAAGTTAGACATTAATATCATGTACATACCTAACTAAACAAACAACATGTTTAGTTATATCGTAGTAGTAATAATAATATAATAATAATAGTGTTTATATTTATATAGTCATTATCACACTGACCCCCATCCAGAGACCACGCCCCCTTCACAGTCTTATTAGAAGCTGTAACTGTGTTCAATGTTTCATTTGAACCTCTCTGTTCAACACAATGCATCTGATCACACTCATCCTTGGGCTTATGCTGTTACCAACAGGTACGTCTTTTTTATTCTATCTTTTGGGGTTTAATGGGTTTTTAATTTGTCTTTTATTTTCTGTATTTATTTTGTATTGATTTAGTCCACCCAAATTGTGTCTGCTATCTCCTCAAACGATGAACAAATTGCCTTCATAGGAGAAATCGCCCTTTTTAATGGTTACATAATTTCTCTCATGCAGAACCACAGTTGTTCAATATTTTCCCCAGAGGTTTAGTTTGTGTGCCTATGACTTTTATTGTTGCGATATGCTTTTGTTGTTTATATTGTTTTTTTTGTCTATTAAGACTGTATTTGTAATAGTTGTGTATATTCCACATTGATGTAATTTGATCCTACAATTAATGTACAGAAATTCCCAGAGAATGCCACTTCTCGAGCCCCTATTTGTTCCTTCACATTATTACTGATTCTTTGTGTATAATTTTTAAAATGATGTTGTAATTGAAAACAAACAAGCAAACACACACACAGTCGCTCTGCTTTTAGTAAGACACACTGGCACTGTTGTTCAACTCTAAAAACTTCAGAGTAGTCTGCGCCTCGCAATAAACACACACACGCGCACACACGCGCACACACACGCACACACACACGCACACACGCACACGCACACGCACACGCACAGACACACACACACACACACACACACACACACACACACACACACACACACACACACACACACACACACACACACACACACAGGGGGCCTGTCGCCTGATTTGTGCTTCGTCTTACCATGGTGCTTTGCGTCAGTCGATCTACAAGCTCAAAGCAAGTCTCATCCGCGGCACTTGTGGTCTTGTATATCGCATAATATTATCCGCTCTGCTTGACACTATCGTGCAAAGACAAATAAACCAGGCTTGAACTTGCTGTGTAGTGGCATGGCACAGAGAGCATTCCCTTGCAATATTTTGCTAAATTAATGGATTTAAGAACTATTAAATATATACTGTAAATATGAAAGATGTTATGACATCATCAGTCAGTCAATCTGATCCACCACAGCTGCACCTGATTGTCCATTCTACATGAACAACCTGAGTCCGGTTACCTGACGGCAGGGTTGCATTGCTCATGGGACGGCCTTGCACGCCGTGCAGGAACCTATTTGACCAGGAGCATGCACAGGCACATGCAAAGATTTAAAACAACTTTAAATTCACACCTTAACAAAGTTTACAAAGGCTAGAGGCACATCAATTGTCCATTGTGTGACCTGTAGTTGCAATGATTTTATTCTCTAGTCTAGGTCATTTGTGGCGAGGTTTAAAATGTATACTTGTTAAAATGTGTATTTGTAGCCGACTACGCCACCTGGAGGACTTTAGAGCCCAGGAACTCTACACTTTTTCCAGTTTCACACAGGTTCTTAAAAACCAGGGGTTGAGCGGTGAAATAAAAACATCAAGGGTGCAATAAACACATTTATTGCTAGTTATCAAATATTCTAATTAGAAAACAATGATGCATACAAATTACAAACACTTATAACAGAACCCTCTTGTCACAGATCCTCCAGAATGCAGCCCCCCACAAGTCCTCAGTCCTTCAGTCTCTCAAATATTAGTCACGTTGTCCACTCCGGAATTCTCCTTTAAGGGCCAGACAAAAAGTTCACATCAGTACTGAGTCCTCTTACTAAATGTTCACTCTCACTTCTGAACACACTGCACACTAAAAAACAATAAGAACTTAATAAAATTAAGTCTAAAATAAACGTAAAAGCATGCAGTGGTCTAAAAAACAGTGAGGACTTTACAGAAGAATTAAATGAATGGCTTTCTCTCGGGCTTCGAAGGACGGATCAACCAATAAAATAATAACTAAAAGGACTAAAAGCAGGGAGTTAAAAGCACGCAGCAGACACACTATCACAGGTTAAAAATGAGGCACAGAGGGGCACTTAGCTTTGGAGAGGGGCAAGTCGTAACTTGGCCCCTCTGCTGAGTGTATTCAGCTCCCCCTCCTCCTCTCTGGTCGCCGGACTGTTGGACTGGCACCGCCGATCGCCGAACACCCCCGTCGTCACGGCTGCTGCTGGGCTGGTACCGGCTCGTCTTTCTCTGCGCCGTCGGTCCGTCTGTTGTCCGTTTCGCCGACTCTACTCGTCTCTGTGTCGTCTTGTTGCGTGTGTTTGTCTGCTGCTGCTACTACTGTGTCCCTGAGTTGCGTGGTGGCGTCCGCGTGCTACCGGTGTCTCTGTCTGTGTGGAGAGGTGAGGTGCTTAACTCCGTACACCTGCGCTGGTCGCGCAGCTGGCGTGGATTGTCCTGATTGTCCTGGGAACCTGCCCGTTGCCGTGGTAACTGTTCTTTGGGGCAGTAGCAGAGTGTTGCACACCAAAATAATCACACAATAAAAACACACTCAAATCAAATAGAAAACACACTGTACAAATCTGACCCCATCACATCCCCCCACGGCTTGAAGTTGGCAGTCCCTGCAACATTACATTCCATAACGAGCTGGTGGAACCCCTCGGGTGGACCTGGTGGAGTGCCGCCTGGGTTCTTCTTCTTCCCCATCATTGGGGTGACCTGGTGTGCAATAAAACTGTGGAACCGCTACCGGTATTTCTGTAGTTACCGGCAGTGGTGTGGGCCTGGGTGGTAGAAGGGGGCCTGTGCACAATTTGAGGGAGTTCCTGTGTACGATTTTCTCTTTTCCCCCCCTCTCTGGCTTGACCTTGTAGACAAGACCTGTGTCTGTGCAGATAATGTAAGGTTCAGGATCCCACCCCGCATGAAGCTTCCCCTGCCCTTGTCTATTCCTGCAACGAACCCACACACGTTCACCAGGTAGTAGTGGGGCAGCATTGGCTCTCTGGTCGTAGCGACGCTTAGACTGTTCTGACACTTTAGTCATTTTATCACGGGCCAAATCGTACGCATAGGTGAGCTTTTGGTGATGCTCCTGTACCCAGCCACCCAATCCACCATTAGGCTGGTCCTGTACCACCCCTAGCCCAATATCTATGGGGAGCCTCAGGTGCCTACCAAACATAAGATACGAGGGAGCAAAACCTGTGGCACTATGTATGGTGTTATTGTAGGCCTGCAGGAGTTCGGGCAAATGTTCAGGCCACCTACTTTGTTTCTCGACTCCCAAAGTACGGAGCATAGTAAGCAGGGTCTGATTCATTCTCTCGCAACGACCGTTACCGGCCGGATGGTATGGAGTCGTTCTACTTTTGGTGATGCCATACATTTCGCATAACTGTTTCATTAATTCAGATTCAAAGCTAGCACCTTGATCGGAATGGTAACGAGCAGGACAACCTGCTGGACTATGTGGGACCAAATTGCACGCACTGTGGTTTTGGCTGTCTGGTCACGAGTGGGCACGGCCCAGGAGTAACGAGTGAACATGTCCGTCATAACCAGAACATTTTGGTATGAATCACTGGGCCTACCGAGAGTCAAGAAGTCTATAGCAATAACTTCTAAAGGGTAAGTTACAGAAACGGGGTTCAAGGGAGCTCTTGGTTCTGCCCTGTCCTTCTGTAGGCTGCAGACAACACACTCGGACTGAAAAACACGCACCTCTTTCTCCATGTCGACCCAGAAAAACCGGCGTCGCAAAGTAGTCAATGTCCTCCCTGCTCCGGCATGTGCTGCGGCCTCGTGGTGCAGCTTCCACACGTCCTTGCGCTTCAGAACTGGGCACACAATCTGTAACCACTGGTCATGAGTGTTAGGGTCAATAAATCTGCGACATAAAATGCCCTCACGAATACAGAGTCTTTTGAATTGTTTCAGCAATCTGGCAGTGCCAGCAGGTAACGTTCTCTGTCCAATCCTTGTAGGATGTCGGCCCTGCTCCACATACCTCTTCACCACCTGAATGTCCAGGTCTGCCTGTTGCTCGGCTACCCAGTCCAGGTCCTGTGTCAGGGGGTTCTCCTCTTGAGTCACTGCAGCCGTCGCAATAACAGCTACGGGTTCGGACAGCTGTGCGGGTGGAGTCCTAGTTGTGGGGAATCGAGAGAGGGCATCTGCATTGGTGTTCTCCCTCCCGGCCCGGTACTTAACTTCGAAATCGAAAGAGGCCAACTGGGCCACCCAGCGCTGCTCGACAGCACCCAATCTCGCTGTCTGTAAGTGTGCTACAGGATTATTATCTGTGTATACAACAAATTTGGCCCCCGTCAAATAGTCTTTGAACTTTTCAGTAATCGCCCATTTCAATGCCAACAGTTCCAGTTTAAATGAGCTATAATTAGCATCATTCTGTTCGGTGGGGTGTAAGCTGCGGCTAGCGTAAGCGATCACGCATTCTTTACCTTCCTGGATTTGGGCCAACACCGCTCCCAGTCCGTGGTTGCTGGCATCTGTATAGAGAACAAATGGTTTAGAGAACTCGGCATATGCAAGAATGGGGGCCTCAGTTAGTGTCTTTTTCAAAGTGTCAAAGGATGTTTGGGCCTCCGTTGACCAACTTAGATGACGGGAGCCCATCCGCTTGTCGTTGGGTATACCCACTAAAAGTGAGTTCAGGGGGCGCGCGACCTTGGCGAACCCCGAGACAAAACGCCTGTAATACCCTGCGAGGCCTAAAAAACCCTTTAGCTCCTTGGCTGTAGTAGGAACCGGCCAATGGACAACAGCAGACACTTTTCCGGGGTCTGGGCTTACACCATTTTTGTCCACTACATGTCCCAAGAACTTAACCTGTTTGTGGAACAGCTTGCACTTGTCAGGTCGAAGCTTTAGGCCATTCTTCCATAAACGCTCAAAGACTTCTTCTAGATGTCTTAAATGTGTGGCAAAGTCAGGGGAATAAACAATAATATCGTCTAAATAGACTAGCAAGGAATCGGTTATATGGCCACTGAGGCACTGCTGCATTAGGCGCTGAAATGTTGCTGGTGCATTACAAAGGCCAAATGGCATACGTTGGAACTCATAAAGACCTATGGGTGTAGTGAAAGCAGTTTTCTCACGGTCTCTGGGCTCTACCTCAACTTGCCAGTAGCCGCTGGCAAGATCCAAAGTGGAGAACCACTCCGCCCGGGTCATCGAGGTCAGTGTCTCCTCGATCCTAGGGAGTGGAAAAGCATCCTTATGAGTAACAGAGTTCAGCTTTCTATAGTCAACACAGAATCGCCAACTGCCGTCCTTTTTCTTAACCATTACAATGGGTGCAGCCCAAGGGCTCGAACTTTCAGTTATTACACCATTTTGCAACATACCTTCTAGTAGGATTCGCATGTCTTGGTAGAGCAGGGGCGGTAGCGGCCGAAACCGCTCTCGTACAGGGGCTGCGTCACCTGTGGGTATGCCATGCTTCACAGCGTCGGTCCTACCGAAGTCCTCTTCGTGGGCAGCGAAAGCTTTCCCCCACTTATCCAGGAGTGCAGTCAGTTGGCCTTGCTCATCCTCGGTCAGGTCTGGCCTTTCAGCCTGCTTGAGTGTCTCAAACAGTTCGTCTTGTTCCGTTCCATCACAGACGTCCACCACGTTTACTTCAACCACGCCATCGGGCCCGGGCTTCAGGCTGACATCTCGTGCTCCATGGATATCCCCTTTCCCCACCTGGAATAACCGGCCCAACTTCTGGTAGCGTCCTAGGAGGACAGGAAAGTCTTGTAGGTTGCGGACACGGACAGGAACCCTCCCCTGTCTTACCACAGCCACCGTTCGAGCTACGGAAATGGTGTCAGGTTCCGGGAGTGCCTCGATCAGTCCATGGTAGTCGCTGCTTCCAGCCACAGCACGCCCCCAGATTACCACTTCGCTCCTTGCAGGTATGGCAACCCTTTGTTTGTAGGCTGGCCTAATGTAGCCCCGAAATCCGTCTTCTGCTGCCACTTCAGCTCCACGGCATGCTGCAAAGGCTGCTCTCCAGGCACTCTGAAACTTAGGATTCGGACTGTTAAAGGAGACGGGCCCATTTGCACTCTTGAATACAGCATCCCAGCATGCCTGTACAATGTTCATGCCTATGAGAAGGGGATTAGATGAGGATTCATCCTCCACTATAAAAACCCCTCTGGGTTGGAGCTTGTGGCCCTCAACCTCAAAATCCAGCATCGCATAGCCCAGATAAGGAATACGGATATTATTGGCAGCTTTAAGTTTAATTAAAGCTGGGAGCTCTTTGACCACATAGTTTGGAAAATGTTCGAGAAAAAGACTGTGTCGTATTATGGATAATTGGGAGCCGGTGTCTAACAGTCCAGTCATTTTAACCCCACCCATCACAACTTCAACCTGTGGGCATTGTCCAATCAACGCCTCCATTGGCCCTTCTAACACCTCTGCCTGCTCTAACCCCACTGCCCGAGCCTCAGTAGTGGGGGAATTTAGTTTAAATGTGGTGTAGCCTGGCTAGAGTCTCTGCACACCCGAGCCATATGGCCTACTTGGCGACAGTGTCTACAGATAGGCTTACCGTCTGCCGTCCAATCATTCGAGGGCATCGGTGCATTCCGGCGGTGCTCAGGTTGATACCGTGGAGTGTGACTGGTCTGTCTCGGCGGGCTCCTAGCTCTAGGCCAGTGATTGTCAACCGCGGTAGATGGTACAGTAAGTGTACCGTGGATACTTGCTAGGTGTACCGTGGGCTTTGAAGAACGTGTGAAACCAGCCCCTCGAGAACAATGGCGCGTCCGTCAATCGATACGGCCGTCACCCGTTTCACACCCAGCCACGGCCGAGTCCTTTCAGTGCAGCGACCATCACCAGGAATGCAAATATGTTGCCACTGCAGCCTGTGTGTGTGACTGTGTGTGTGTGTGTGTGTGTGTGTGTGTGTGTGTGTGTGTGTGTGTGCACGCTCGTTGTGCGCGCACGCTCTTGTGCCTCGTTAAAAAAAAAGAATCCAGCAAACAGCTGGATTCTTATAAAGTAGTCCATTGAAGTAGATAGGGACAACACTTATTGTCGAGGTAAGCACAACATTTTAGATCCATTTTAGAGAGTTTAAAACTATCAATTCCAGTGGAGTTTGATGCTAGCAGTTAGCGCATAGCAATGACATATGGTACTTTTTTGCCTTGAATATTCATGAAAGGCAGAGTGACATGGTTTGTTTTTTGCTTTGAAAACAATGAAAGGCATACAATGTTGCTATATTCAGTGTTTCTAAAAAGGACTCAAGTTTCAAACAAAGACATTTGTACTGACAAAAAGTGTTTTTTTCGTTCTAAAACAGTTTCACACTAAGACTATTGTGGCCAATCTTTCCTATATATTTTTTTTAAAATCTTTCCTTTTTTTTCATCTTCTCCATTCATTGCACTGACCCAAGTTTATATATTTGTAGGCCAAAGACATTTTGTAATGTTCAAGGTTTCTTTATTACATCTTGTGTACATGAGAGTAAATATTATATATATATATATATATATATATATATATATATATATATATATATATATATATATATATATATATATATATATATATATATATATACGCACCGTATATCTAGGTGTACCCTGGGATATTTTGGCTAAGCCAGGTGTACCTTGGCACCAAAAAGGTTGACAAACACTGCTCTAGGCTGTCTTGGGGGGCTCTTTGGTGCGAGCTCCCGAATAAGTTCCTGGGCCCAGTCTTTCAGCTGGTCTTTCATCTCGGACATGATCTCTTGTTTGAACTCTATTTTCCAATCTGTCTTCTGTGGGTAAGGACGAGAGCCATTTGCTCCGCCCACCGCAGCGCAGGTCACCTCTGGCCACTTACGTCCACATCCATCCTCTTCTAGGAGCAGGGCCTCCTGTTGAAGTTCAACAAAGGTCCCCTCTGCATTTTGCCGCGCATACCGTCTCAGGGATTGGGTTAGAGGCCCCTCTTCCAGGCCAAGCAGGAATTGTTCCTTAAGGTGCGCATCAGTAGGGGCCGCGTCTTCGTGTTGCTGCAGCCCACTATAGAGCTCCTTTAACCTGAGAACATAAGACTGAACGGGCTCATCTGATTTCTGTCGGCACCCATAGAACTGTGCCCTGACTGCTGAGACTGGGACATTCACCTTATAGAGCGCGTCCAATGCTGTGAATATTTTAGCAACAGTATTACGTTCTTCTACTAGTAAAACATTTATCTGTCTTTTTGCCACTCCTGTCAGCGCCCCCATTAAAACACTCACTTTCTGCGGTTCTGTTTGGCCTGCATATTGCACTAGTCCTAGTAGCTGTTCTTTCCAATCGCCATATTTAATTTCTGAGTCTGCGCCACCAAACTTTGGCACCCATGGTGCGCCGGGAAAAACGGGCATCATCATCATGTTTTTAAATATAGATACAAAAAAATAAAAATAAAACCCTTGTTTATAACTCCGCTCAATACACCTGGTCCTGCCGACTGCGCCAAAATTTGGTCTGTGGCGAGGTTTAAAATGTATACTTGTTAAAATGTGTATTTGTAGCCGACTACGCCACCTGGAGGACTTTAGAGCCCAGGAACTCTACACTTTTTCCAGTTTCACACAGGTTCTTAAAAACCAGGGGTTGAGCGGTGAAATAAAAACATCAAGGGTGCAATAAACACATTTATTGCTAGTTATCAAATATTCTAATTAGAAAACAATGATGCATACAAATTACAAACACTTATAACAGAACCCTCTTGTCACAGATCCTCCAGAATGCAGCCCCCCACAAGTCCTCAGTCCTTCAGTCTCTCAAATATTAGTCACGTCGTCCACTCCGGAATTCTCCTTTAAGGGCCAGACAAAAAGTTCACATCAGTACTGAGTCCTCTTACTAAATGTTCACTCTCACTTCTGAACACACTGCACACTAAAAAACAATAAGAACTTAATAAAATTAAGTCTAAAATAAACGTAAAAGCATGCAGTGGTCTAAAAAACAGTGAGGACTTTACAGAAGAATTAAATGAATGGCTTTCTCTCGGGCTTCGAAGGACGGATCAACCAATAAAATAATAACTAAAAGGACTAAAAGCAGGGAGTTAAAAGCACGCAGCAGACACACTATCACAGGTTAAAAATGAGGCACAGAGGGGCACTTAGCTTTGGAGAGGGGCAAGTCGTAACTTGGCCCCTCTGCTGAGTGTATTCAGCTCCCCCTCCTCCTCTCTGGTCGCCGGACTGTTGGACTGGCACCGCCGATCGCCGAACACCCCCGTCGTCACGGCTGCTGCTGGGCTGGTACCGGCTCGTCTTTCTCTGCGCCGTCGGTCCGTCTGTTGTCCGTTTCGCCGACTCTACTCGTCTCTGTGTCGTCTTGTTGCGTGTGTTTGTCTGCTGCTGCTACTACTGTGTCCCTGAGTTGCGTGGTGGCGTCCGCGTGCTACCGGTGTCTCTGTCTGTGTGGAGAGGTGAGGTGCTTAACTCCGTACACCTGCGCTGGTCGCGCAGCTGGCGTGGATTGTCCTGATTGTCCTGGGAACCTGCCCGTTGCCGTGGTAACTGTTCTTTGGGGCAGTAGCAGAGTGTTGCACACCAAAATAATCACACAATAAAAACACACTCAAATCAAATAGAAAACACACTGTACAAATCTGACCCCATCACACATTCATGGGCAAGGTCGTTGTAATACATGATTTATACTTGCTGTCTGCCGAAAATAGCAGATCTACAAGCTCACAACCGTTGTGAGCTTGGGGGTCCTATTACAGCATCAAAATCAGTTTAAACAGCTTGTGAGCTTGCAATATGGGAACCCATAGTCAAACAAATGGGGGGAAAACAGCGCCCTCTGCTGTTTCCTTTTTTTTTTCCCGAGTAGTGAGCTTGTAGATCTATTGAAAATGGAAATCTTGAAATTCAATTTAGAATATTTGTGAAACAATTTGACTGTACAAATCTTGTATGGGGAACTGGGGGTCCCTGGCACAAACCTATTTTCAGATGGATGAACACATTGCTTTCCTTTTAATGGTTACATCATTTCTCTCTTTTAAATATCTCTCTTGCTGAACCTCAGTTCTTCAATATTTATGTGTTAATATAGGTTTTGTTTTTGTGCATTGTTGCGATATGCTTTTGTTGTTTATAATGGGTTTTTTTTTCAATCTGTATGACTATTAAGGCTTTATTTGTAGATGTATATTCCACATTGATGTAATTTTATCCTGCAATTAATGTACAGAAATTCCCAGAGAATGCCAATTTTTAGCCATTCTCCTTAACATTAGTACTGAATCTTTGTATATCAACACACAGTTGCTCATTTAGTAAGACACACTGGCACTGCTGTTCTCAAACTCAAAAGTCTTCAGAGTAGTCTAGCAGTATTGAGGCACAGAAATGGCAAATTAGTCAAAATTAGTCCATGGGCGTCCACGGCCAAATACATATTAATTTGGGCCACTGCACTACTCCACATGTCTACTTTATTTGGATATTGACATTTTATTTGGATATTGACTGGATTTTTTTCCAGACACATTTAGAAGAAAATACACAACTTTCACTACATGTATGAACCTGACAGTTACTAGTCCTGAAGAGACACTTTTAAACTTCAAGCTTTCCAACTGTAAGAGGAATTCATCAAAGGCAGCTGGACCACATCATGTACTAATAATAACCAAATTCTCCCAAAGCTATTACCTATCAGATTATGGAGTCATAAACTTCAAATAATAACGCAAATATTTACTGTGGGTAAAGAAACAAAATGATAAACATATTACTCCTCAGAAGTGATTGAAGGACGTTTTACTTCCATTTCCACACTTTTCAACACAATTCCTCAGTGAGGATAAATCAAACCGT
Organism: Gymnoscopelus microlampas; assembly: GCF_963454915.1. Lineage (NCBI taxonomy): Eukaryota > Metazoa > Chordata > Actinopteri > Myctophiformes > Myctophidae > Gymnoscopelus > Gymnoscopelus microlampas. Next base: position 7,395,462 of record NC_139948.1, read on the forward strand.
GGCAAAATGATGAAAAGTTAAACTAACACAATGCTCCTAATACACATGCATGATAGAATGTGTTTAATGTTTACATGAGTTTTATATTGTAACCTGTCTCAGGATATGCTTTGGAATGTTACGTGTGCGACTCGGGAGCTTCAGAAGAATGTACTGAAGAAAGACAGAACTGTCCTAAGAGTTCTCATGAATGTGCTGCATCAACAATCAGAGTGGGGGGTATGTAACAGAAGTATAACCTCTGCATTTTATTTTTGTGAGGTAAATATCTGTCGTAGATTACAGTATATTTCTAGTATGATTAAAATGGTAACTGGTGCATTTATATAACGCCTTTATGCAAGGCACTTTACAATGATTGTGCATTACACACACACACACACACACACACACACACACACACACACACACACACACACACACACACACACACACACACACACACACACACACACACACACACACACACACACACACACACACACACACACACACACACCGAAGGCAGAGGAAGCCATGCAAGGCAACAACCTGCTCATCGGGGGCAATTAGGGGTTCAGTGTCTTGCTTAAGGACACTTTGACACTAACTCTGGGGGAGCCTGGGATCGAACTGGAAACGCGTCGGTTCCCAAGCTGCCGCTCTACCTCCTGAGACACAGCCGTCCCATTAAGATATTATTTGGCAGAGATATAACATCTTGTTTGTTTTTTTAGATCCAGTTAACTACAAGGATTTGATTAAGAAGAGTTGCATGGGTCCTTGTATTACTGGCTCAATGCATGTTAAAGATCTCAATGTAATCAACCAGTGTTGTAGCACTGACCTCTGCAACACGATGAAACGTAAGTAACTACATTACAACCATCTGTTGTGTGTTTTCATCTATGTTTGATAAACTCTATAACCACTGTACATATGAATGATAAACACAATAACACTGTACATATGAATGATAAACACAATAACACTGTACATATGAATGATAAACACTATAACACCGTACATAAGAATGATAAACACTATAAACACCTCCCAGGTGTTTTTACATTCAATTAATAACTTTCAGCTGTGCCAGAGGACAACTACAATAAACGTATGTGAATGTTGTTTTATTGTACATGAGGTTAAAGGTTGAACACATCATCAATATGACATTTTATACATTTAACCCTTACAGCTCCTGTCGACACTACTCCCAACGGTTTGAAGTGCTACACTTGCAAAGACAACGACTGCTCCTACATTCTACCATGTACTGGAGATCAGGATCACTGCTTCACAAGAAAAGGTAAACTCTTATGAATGTATATGATGCCTCTCATGTTCAACCATACATTTCACATTCCTCAGTTCAGAAGAATGATCAATGATTTTTATAGACATGGAGCATTACATTAAGTAGAGACATGTACATACATACGTGTGTGTGCGCGTGTGCGTGTGCGCGCATGCGTGCATGTGCGTGTGCGTGTGCGTGTGCGTGTGCGTGCGTGTGCGTGTGCGTGTGCGTGTGCGTGTGCGTGTGTGTGTGTATGTGTGTGTGTGTGTGTGTGTGTGTGTGTGTGTGTGTGTGTGTGTGTTTTCTATGTCACTGGTTTTCTCTAAATCTTCTTTAATAGTGCAGTAAGATGTCGATGTTTTGGTTTTGTCACAGACACAGACAGCGAAGGAAATGTGGTGAAGACCTATTTGGGCTGCATGAGCATGTGTGATCATGGAAAAGTGGGTGTCTGCTGTGAAGGTGACTTGTGCAACGATGCTGATTTTAGGGCCAAAAGTTCTACAAGTACTGCTGTTGTTAATCCTACAAGTACTGCTGTTATTCCTACAAGTACTACTGTTGTTAATCCTACAAGTACTACTGTTGTTAATCCTACAAGTACTGCTGTTAATCCTACAAGTACTGCTGTTAATCCTACAAGTACTTCTGTTAATCCTACAAGTACTGCTGTTAATCCTACAAGTACTGCTGTTAATCCTACAAGTACTGTTGTTAATCCTACAAGTACTGCTGTTAATCCTACAAGTACTGCTGTTAATCCTACAAGTACTGCTGTTAATCCTACAAATACTTCTGTTAATCCTACAAGTACTGCTGTTAATCCTACAAGTACTTCTGTTAATCCTATAAATACTGCTGTTAATCCTACAAGTACTGCTGTTAATCCTACAAGTGCTGCAGGCACTGGTTTTACACTGCGTTTCATTAAAACGTAGACGATATTCCCTTCTAGTTTTAGGAGTCTCTAGGGCTCCGTTCTATCTCTGCACAGGTTATTTACATCCAGGGAAGAGCAGAAACGTCAACCAAACAACCACACCAATAATTCATTCATCAAGTTCAATCATAAAACCATTGTATATAGAAAAGAGGGATTTTATCTCTGCAATTAAAATGACCCTGACCAGCAGTGTAAACAATACAGTAAAAACAATGTAGTTGTCTTGTCTACTTAAACCAGACATGACCAAAGTCTGCCCCGGGAGCCAATCATGCAGAGGGCATATTTGATTTGGCCCAGGGCTTCCTTCCTAAAATGTATTTGTTTATGGCTCACCAGTAAAGTCATGTGAAATTCATACATTGAAGTTGTTTTGAAATTAACCCGAGCATACAGGTTTATCAGTATAATTTGTAAGGATTTCTAACGGCTTGTTCCTTGTGTTGTTTCATTCATTATGTGAACAAAAGGCTGTTTTATTTTTTGTAACGTTTTTTTTTTCTTTTTCTCATAAATCAACGCTATGGAACAGCCTTTACGTCTGTGTAAAAAAAAGAATATATATAAAGTTTTCTTAATTTCCTGAAAAATCTCTATATATTTTTTTCAGTTCCTGAACAATTAGCATTTTGGAGTAGATATATATATTTTATAATGTGACTTTGTTATGGTCCAAATGTACAGTATGACAGGAGATGTAATCGTCTCTCAGATATTTTCATATTTTCAAATATGGCCCCCTATGGCCCCCTTTGAAAAATGTTTGGACACCCCTGACATAACTCAATAATATTGTACCTACAATAAATCTAACCAACTGTTAAATACAATGACCAACATTAATAGCACCCTGTAGGGGGGCGGGGGCACTGTGTTGGTTCAGGTACCAGCAGGATACCTGGAGGTCAGGGCTTCACAAACTGACAAAATTACATTATTAATTAAACGCATATCTATTAATACAATTGTGAAAAATAGCAGATTTACAAGCTCTCAACGCTTCGTGTTGGGAGCTTGTAGATCTGCTATTTTCATGATTTCTTAAACGTTTTTGAAAATGAATTGAATTTATTTTCAAACTTTTTGAAACTTTGTATAATTATTTTGAAAGAAAATGTTAGGATTTTTTTGTTTTGCTTTTGAAAATTCTTCAAAAGAAATTGACACATCAAACTTATCATCACAATATGAAAACTGTTGCTCAGTAGATGTTCCGTCTGTTATAGAGCACATATGACTTGTATAATGTCTATCTAAAATAATACTTTGTTCTGATGTGTTGGTTCATTTGTTTTATTTGATTAAGTCATGTTGACCCACTTGGTTTAGTTGTATACGTTGTTTTGTATTGGGGGGGGGGGCCGAAAGGCATGGCGAGAGAGTATGTTTTGCCCCCTGTCCGTCCGTCCGTCCGTCATTCTGTCTGTGGACAACTAATCTCCGGCACCGTTGGCTTGATCGCAGCGAAACTGTGCACACACACTCCCTGGATGCCACAGCAGAACCTCTGCCCCAAATTTCTCACGTGGACCTTTTATAGCGCCACCAGGAGGCAGATTTGTGCAAAACATATTTTTTGACAGTACTCCTACAGATTTGGTCCCAAAATCTCACAAATCGGTACATAGTGTCTCTATAGTCATTAAACGAAACAGGTCTTTCAGATTTTTTATATTCCATCCTGATTGGCTAAAAATGACTTCCAAAGTTTGCAGGAGTGCTCCGTTTCGAACAAAATGCCTCAAATCATGAACACAGCATGCAATCTCCGTGAAAGTTTGCACGCATATTTCCACTATGCCGAGGTAGAAATGCCACTTGAATATTTTCAAATCAGCCTCATGGTGGCGCTATAACAGGCCAATTTATGTTTTTACTTATAACTGCACAGATCTATGTAAAACTTTCTATGCACACCCCTTAGAGGTCAAGGAAAAACCTTTGCCCTGCATTTTTCACGTCTGCCTTTTATAGCGCCACCAGGAGGCCGACTTATGTAGAACATTTTTATTTATTTTTTTGATTGTAAGCCTTCAGATTTTATTCAAATTTCACGCAAATCGGTACACATGATCTCTATAGTCATGTGATCAAGAAGGATCTGTTAGATGTTTCATAGTCCATCCTGATTGACTAAAATTGACATCTAAAGTTTGCAGGAGTGGCCCGTTTTGAACAAAATGCCGCAAATCATGAACGCAGCGTCCGATTGCAGTGAAACTTTGCTCGCACATTCGCACTACGATGAGGAACAAATGCCACCATTTTAACATTGCCCTATTATAGCGCCACCTTCAGGCCAATTTTTGCAACAGTTTTCTTTTTTATATTACTCCTACAAATTGTGTCCAAACATCATGCAAATCGGTACCCATTATCTCTATAGTCAAGTGGTCAAGATGGTTCCGTCCGATTTTTCATATTACATCCTGATTGCCGAATTCCGAACATTGCTGCCCCACAATAACCTACCTGACCTGGGTGGAGACCTGTGCTCCGAGGAGCACTTTTTCTAGTTTGAACTGTGTTCTTTTTCTTTGTTTTCTTCTCGTCTCTCCTGCTCGACCGTACGCCCTCTCTCTCTACTCACACTACAAAACTACAAAATGGAGCACACTTGAAAATAATAATGCCACCCACTTTTTTACACCTGTAAACCTGCAATGTGACAGGCTAGATAGCCAGAATATGTCTTGCCTTTATTATGTACTTCTTACATGTTGGTATTTATTATTACATTATTGACTTATATGTTGGGTTTTATTAATATTAAATTATTGACTTATCCTATTCAATTATTGACATTATACAAATGAACTGCCTATAGTTAGACATACAAGTGGTGATGGTTTTTCAGTGTGTTGTGATGGTAGATCTCATCCCTGAACGGGTTGATCTAACCCAATGGTTCTCAAAGTGGGATCTGGGGACCACCAGCAGTCATTGTGGTGGTTTCAGGGGGTCCCAGCAAAATTAGGTAATATCGCATCAAATGAGTTTGACCACTATAACTCTAGATACAGCAGCTATTTGAAAATAGTAACGCGTAGTGAAGCTTGCAGATGGCTATTTATTTATTTTTATCTTTAAAATATGTTCACAAATTAACAATTTGGTGCCAGATATTGCTGGCACCAAATATTTGTTGGCCGAATACATATTAATTTTGGGGTCCTTGACATGAAACTGTTGTGACAGTGAGTGCTCCGTGTAGAGTCATGCTACTGGTTCAGGGAACCAGCCAGAGCAGGAATAATACAGCACTATGTTACACCTTTTCCTAAAAGGGAAACCTAAGGTAAAACAAAATGTGGACAACCTCTTTCCCAGTCCCCGAACACAGCCAGTGTTAAAGAAAAACGGGGAACAAACTAAAGTAAGGCACCCACCCCTACCGTATCAAGGTTGTATACTAAACCATGTTAAAACACTGGACAGGAGAAAGACACCTGTTATCCTGGAGAGGCAGCTTTATAGTGAAGCCCATGAAGACAGGAGCCAATCACCTGCGAGATTCCATCTACTAGTTATCCACTCACATTCATACACCACTCGACCACTCACACCAGCTGATAACCAATCACTCAATCACTACTCAATCACACGCACACATGCACACACACACACACACACACACACACACACACACACACACACACACACACACACACACACACACACAGTGGCGTCAGTTCAGCAAAAGCTAGGGTATGGCAACATGCACGCGACCTCATGCACGCGTGCAGCGCGCGTGCATGAGGTCATCCCCGCGCGCGCGCAAAATTTTTGTGCGGTTCTGGGCGGGTTGGGTTCGTTTTTTTCCAGTTTTTGGTTACTTTATTTCGGTTTTAGGGTTAGGATTCGGGTTAGGTTAGAGTTAAGTTATTTAATTCTTATTTTTGCCTGATTTTCCCGATTTATTATCAAAAAAGTACTTCTTTTTTTTTTCTCCCCTGACGCCCCTGCACATACACACACACACACACACACACACACACACACACACACACACACACACACACACACACACACACACACACACACACACACACACACACACACACACACCAATGAGGGGAAAAATACATTCACAGGGTAGAACACCACACTAAGGAAGGAAAGGAAAGCCTAAGTACAACCTCCAGAGTACAACTTCCCTCACACATAATAGAGATGTAGGTCAGAGTAGTCTGGGAGTATTCGGCTTGGAGCCTGGACAACAGGGGCGCGGCCACTGCGTTGTGATTGAAATCAACAGCCATTGAAGAAAAGGGGGCGGGATCCACATGCAGTGGGTGTTGCATCTAAATAGAATCGACGGGAAGCAATTTCCCCTTGAGAAATTTCAGATTAAGGTCAGACTACAACCTCCATCACACACACATAGAGATGCAGGTCAGTGGTTGTTGGCCTGCAGGGGGCAGTGTGGTTAAATACACTAGTATAAGACTTGATCCTTTCATGTTAACCTGTTTTAAGTTTGACCACATGAACCTTCATATATCTCCCAGACTCCCTAACCAGAGTTCAGAGTTTGATTTACATTGTTTAAATATTTCATTTTCATTAATAAAGAGAATGAAAAGTTTGGGACCCAAAACGGATCCTTGTGGAACTCCGCATTTCACTTTCTGCATAATGGATTTATCATTATTGATTTGTACATATTGGTGTCTATCTACGAGGTAGCTTTTTAGCCATGAATGTGCAACCCCTCTAATTCCATAATGTTCTAATTTCATAAGTAGTATTTCATGGTCAATTGTGTCAAAAGCTTTCTTAAGGTCAATAAACACACCTGCTGTGTATTCCTTGTTGTCAATGGCAGTGGAAATCTGCTCTGTAAGATTCAACACTGCCATTGAGGTGGACCGATTTTCTCTGAAACCATACTGCTGTTCACACAAGAGGTTATATTTCTCAATAAAATGATCTAGTCGGTGCACAAATAATTTCTCAAGTATTTTTGAAAACTGCGGAAGCAGGGAAATGGGTCTGTAGTTGGCAAATAAGTGTCTATCTCCATTTTTAAAAATTGGAATAACTTTAGCTGTTTTCATGCTATTGGGGAATATACCTGTTTGAAAGGATTGATTACATATGAAAGTCAGTGGTTTCACAATACATTGTATGATATCTTTTACAAATGTCATGTCAATACCCATCCAGTCTTTGGACTTTTTGTTTTTACATTTTTTCACAATGTCAATTATTTCTTTTTCCTCTACGCTACTAATGAAGATGGAGTGGAGATTGTTCTGCATGGTATGACTGACTGACATGACAATGGAGGGGGGACTAGCTTAAGTACTCACTTACACACACCGTCAACAAAGCCCTTGTGACAAGTAATGTGTTCATTATTAATAACAATATTATAACCATATTTTACACTTATTCAGGCATGTGCAGATGGGGGAGGGGTGGGGGGGGCTTTTGGTGCTTGAGCACCTGCCCTTTTGCCTCAAATTGCCTTTTTCCCAAAAGACCAAATTATGTTTTTTAATAATGTATGTTTTCTTTTTTTATGGCCTGCCCAACAACCGTGGCCCTTATCAAGACGAACATTTGACAAATAATTATAATTTGACTATCATAATTATTATTTAAAATTATAATTTAAATGGGCTGGCTGCCATCAGTCAGTCTTACTTTTCACCTGATGCAGTGATGTCAAGTGCCGTCCCACGGTAAAGGAGCTATTTGCTAGCAAGGCAATGGAGGGCAGAACTGGACAAGTGAAACTGGTTGTTGTTAGTTGAGAGACAGTGTTTCAAAGAGTCCAATAATGACAATAACAACTATAAATATAGCTGCAAGCAGCAAT
>NC_139948.1:7408513-7416013 GCF_963454915.1 Gymnoscopelus microlampas
ATACCCCCTTCCTATACAAACCCATTGTAACGTCTAACTGCAATTTAGACATGCTAGATTCATCGACAACACTCATCCTTGGTTCTGGTGACTCAATTACTTTTTTCATTTATATTTTTATATATTTGTTGGAAAAGAAATACAATAAAAAAAAAAAAAAGAATGAAAAAGTAATTGAAAAACATGTCCCCCTCACAAATTAGGAGGGCAGTATGAGTCACCAGAACCAAGGAAGGGTGTTTTCGATGAATCTATACTGTTGAACTGACCAGTGGTGGAAAAAGTACTCACATTAAGTAAAAGTATCAACACTGCACTGTAGAAATACTCTGTTACAAATGTCGTATATTTTGAGAAAGTAGACTGCGTGTTACTGGGCCCGCTGGTTGTAATAAAGTGGAGAAGACGTCCGGACAAGTCTGATCATTCATTCGGTTTATTCAGCAACATGTACAACAGCATGAGACCCAGGGAGCCCCTCCCGCAGTCTCACAGCGTGGGGAGTGGGACAGTAGCCTCCTGAGTTACATTACAGTTCACCTTATAAACACTGTCGCTCACATTAGAAAAACAGGCGGGTACATTTGTGTGTGTGGGGGTCAGTGAGAACTCCCCCACCAATTGAAGATCAAGCCCTTAAAGGGATAGTTCAGATTTTTTGAGTATTTTCTGTAGGAAATACTTACCATTAATGTAGTGGTTGCAAAGGTATTAATTGATTGCCCGAGTCCCGTGGTCAGAGTTCTGGTCCGTTTCTGATAAATATGAATGTAGTTCCGGTAGATTAGTAGATTTGGTGGGGGCCGCTCATTAAAAATAAATAAATTAAAAAAACTAGCGTCACTTGTATTGTTGACCTATTTCTACCATATAGAGCAGGTTTCGTTAAATTTCAACCCCTCTGTCACATGGTACTATTTTTTGTGTCATATATTTTGTGCGTGAGTAGGCTGCCGCGGCGCAGTGATTCTGGACACAAACATTAGATGTAGTGGAGTAGAAGTAAAAGTATTTAAATGTGAACAAGTAATCCTGTAGCTGCCCTTAGACCTGTTCGCAATTTGGTGTTGGAGAATTTCTCTTCTGGCGGAGACCTGTGCTCTATAGTTCCCCTCTATTGTTCTATAGTTCCCCTTTCTATAGTCCCCCTTTTTTTTTGGTCCTCACTGATCTTTATCATTACTGTATCTGAATTGACATTTTGATATGATACTGAAAAACACGTGTTCAAACAGCCACCGATAAAGACATCTGTAACTATGGCCCGGTTTAACAAGGCCTAGACACACGACACAACACATACCGTAAGTTCACCAACCCACAGGTTGGGAAAAACCATTTGTGGCAAGGTGTGGAAAGTACAGCGGTTGGCAGAGTGTGACTGAGAGCTCAGAGATCCCCTGCGGTCTAAACACTCACCCAGAGGCAAAACGTGCGCGCGCGCGCGCTCTCTCTCTCTCTCTCTCTCTCTCTCTCTCTCTCTCTCTCTCTCTCTCTCTCTCTCTCTCTCTCTCTCTCTCTCTCTCTCTCAATTCAAGTCAACTCAATCCAAATCAAAGGACTTTTATTGTCACGAGAAAACACGTACATTGCCAAAGCAAGAGTTACAGATGTGCCACTTCAAAACTTCACATGTCCTGCCATCGCCAAGACAGTAAATTTTCAGGGGATTCCCAGGGCAATAAGAGGGACAAAGAAGGGCATTTAAAATGCTGAATTATTTTGATGATCACTGCTTTTATGATGCTAATTAATTTGAGCAACTGGTCAAATCACCTTTCGCCTCATAATGAGTCTGACACCTTCTTAAACACACATTCTTTTGTTCTCATGTATATGGATGTCTGTTGAAGGGAAAAACGGGGGTGTGTAGTGACAACTTCTTTTCAGGGGCAAAACAGTGCATTTTAAGGGCAGAAAAGGGAGGAAAAAAATGCATTTTCAGGGGACTTTCAGGGAAAGAACAGTAACGTGTGAAGTTTTGAAGTGGCACATCTGTACACAACAATAATAGCAGAGCTGTGTCACATTACAACTTAGAAAAAACTTAAAACTTGCTTTCAATGCCATTTGAATGTTCATTTGTGGTCAAGATTGTATGTTGTATACATGTAGGCAAGGGTAGCTTAGTAGAACTTATGCAATACTGTTTGATCATCATCTTTTTACCTATTTAAACTTGAAAACGGGTAAAAAATGACCCTAACACAATGGAAGGGTTAAAGGTCTTGTCTATAATGCATTATAATCACATTTATAATGCATCATAATGCATTACAATGCGCTTATAATGCTTCATAACACTCGTTATAAATGTTTAAAAGTATGCATAACAACTTCTAACTAAGACACTTTATGACTGACAAACTAAGTTAAGGTAGCTATAATGTGCTGTTCCACTGAGCTTATAATGCAATATGACCAGCACTTATAATATGTTATAACGTTGTAATAAGTTGTCATACATACTTTTAAACATTTATAACAAGTGTTATATGCCTTATAAGTGCATTATAATGCGTTATAAATGTGATTATAATGCATTATAGACGCGAACTTCAAGTAAAGTGTTACCAAACAAGGTTCAAAATGGCTTTATTATGTACAGTAGTTCTCTCTCTCTCTCTCTCTCTCTCTCTCTCTCTCTCTCTCTCTCTCTCTCTCTCTCTCTCTCTCTCTCTGTCTGTTGATGCTGTTGAATATGTCTAATTGGAACTTGGTTTCAGGTTGAACCACACTGGCGTCACCAATGTTTTTGTTTCGTTTGTTTTTTGTTTAAGGAAGTGTCAAGTGCCGGGGACCACCCTCAGAAGAACTCAGACACAGACGATAAAGGGGACGAAGTAACGCTTCCTCCGCTGCAGATTAAGGTACATTTTGTCTTTGACTCAATCTACATGTATGATTTTTTTTTATGAGTTGTTAATATGGTACAGTAATGGAATGGAAAGCAGCTATTGTTGTAGCCAGAATACTGAGTTATTTGAAGCATGCGTCTGCTGTGCGTAGTCAGGTGAACACTGACTCCGCACTCCATGGGTGTCGTCCTTGATTCTAGTAGAAGGATGCTTAAACCTAACCATAACCCTAACCTCACAAAAACTATGCCTAAACATAACCTCACACGGACTGTTGAGATGTCAGAATATTGGGCAGACTCCCAAGCTATCACGCTATTGTGACGGTGGCCAGGTTGTCACATGTAACTTGCCACTTCTTTTTAGAATGCTGACACTCTTTACTTTGTCTCAATAATAAATAAATAACAATACACATTAAACTCACAACAATAAAATATCAGTTGCACGGTAAAGTGCGGGGTGCGTAATTACTGTGAGAATAATACTGTTTGTTAGGTACTGCAAGACTACGCCACCTTTTTATTTAAGAGGTAGGGTCCTCTGTAACACTCTTTCTTAGGCTATTCACAGGTTCGAGTTTACCCAGGTAAGTACAATACTTTTAAATGAGAACAACACTTCAACACATATCCCTTGGAGAAAGCTGGACGGAAACAGGTTTGTATAAAAAGGTAATCTATTTTATTAAGCTAATACAGTGGCGTCTATAAGCCATAAAATATTGAAAAGCATAAACAAAATATAACACTAATTCTAAAACCTCAACCTCCTAATGCGCCCACTAACTAACTAAAATACAGGAATACAGACAATCACCAAACACTAAAAACAGACAGGGCTTGTGCAAACTATAGCAAATAAATAATGAATTTAGCGTTAAAGTGCCAACTATTACTGAAGCAGTAAAGTGCCAAGTGCCAATTCAATTGCTATATGTCATATACTCATCACGGTTCAATGCAAAAGGTGGGAATGTCCTTATATGGGGTTTAACTGGAGCGGGGGTTTAGGCCAGGAATCACTGTCTCTTCTTGTCTTCGTGCGTATTGCCTGCAATCATAGAAACTAGAACCAGTTCATCTGTTCAGGTATATTTCACATATGAGGTTTAGGACCGTGGGTTTATAAAGGTAACGTTGCATAGAAGGACACTTACTCGCCCGCCAGACTGTACGTCTGGCTTTGAGGGTGTGAAGCGCGCAACGTTATCGCCACTGGACCTCTCCTCCGTTCCTTGGTTCGTCTGTCTGTCCTCCCCGTCTCTGCTGCTACTGCGCCGTCTGCTCACCGTCCGCTGCTGGTGGCTTGGTACGTGCCGCGATCACTGTATTCCCCACCTCTGCTCCGTGGTATGTCTGCTCCTCCTGTGCACAACCGTCCCTTCTGGCTGTCACTTCCACACTGCCCTGTATGCCTGTCTCTCTGCTGTCCAAGTGGCTCGCGCTCACTTTTGAATAAGGTGGGCCACACCCTACTCCGCCCTCATTCGCTCTGCCACCAGCGTGACCTGGGGACATTGGCCGTCCGCTGTCACAAGGCCAATGTCACACAGCCTATAGGGGAGTCCAATGTCAAGTGGCTCGGGGACCGGGGGGAAATACATTGTCAACCATAAAACATGCAGTGCAGAAATATAGTTAAGAGAATGATGTTTTTAAGTGCGTAATACAGGTTTTTCATCATCAATAAAAAATGTTACAATTTGGTTTCACCCCCCTGCTTTGACCCTGTCACACTATCATGCTTGTATATATCGTGCTGGATCAAGTGTTGTCATCAGTAATTTAAATCACATTAAATCATTTTTGCTTTATTGATTGATGTGATCACACTTTTTTCATAATTTATCTTGCCATTATTATTCATATTGCACTTTTGAGCTGTTTGTATCATCACATTAGCAGCCTATACTGAAAGAAGGATACATAAAGTATGGAGCATAACAATAACTGTGCCGTTGCATGCCACACTTGTCACACTAATGTGTGGTTGTCACAAAATCTCAAGGCACATCTAGACTTGTCTCATGGAATACCAGTTTACCTCTGCAATCGGCATACGGTTTGGGAACAAATACATTAATCCTGTAATGCTCTAATCCCTAGTTTCGGTTGTCATTTCAATGACTCAGTATAGTGCCTAATAGGCAGCTATATGTTTGCACTGCAGTGCACTGTATTTGATTTGTTAACTTTGCTGTTGTAAATACACTTTTGAGAATAAAAAAACATACATTGAGTATACTTACATTGTGTTTTATTCACGTTTCTCTGTCTTGCATTAACGCTGATGGTAATTCTCAATAGACTGTCACTTATCATCCGTCGTTGCGCGAGCCCCCCCCCCCCAGATTAAGAATCTGGCCCGGTCCACGTTAGGACCCACCATACGCTAGTGGTTTGGCCAAAACCTGCGATTAATCCAAGTGTTGTTGTTTATATTCGTCTCACCGGTACGCACGCACGCACGCACGCACGCACGCACGCACGCACGCACGCACGCACGCACGCACGCACACGCACACACACACACACACACACACACACACACACACACACACACACACACACACACACACACACACACATGGACTTCCTAAGCATATGGCATGGTTCATGCCAGATTTACACTACACTGTCTGTAACCAGCAGAACAGATGATCAAAATGGATGAATGAGATAAAAGGTCTGTCTTTAAAGGCCAGTCTAGGGATAAAAGCCCAGACCTGGACCAATGTCTGCATAGTGTTGCGCTGACCTGTGACCTGTTTTACATCTCATAAAGAGTAATGATAAGGTTGTAGATCAGCAGTCCTACTCTGACACTTGATAAATAAGCCCCCTGAATGTATTGTTTCAAAAGATCCTTATTTGTTTGTCGTATCTATACTAGACTGTGGGTTACCAGGCCTAGCTGCTTGGAATAAAGTGTACATGATTAGAACATGCTTAAACATTCGGCAATTAAGGTCTAATAGTTCTACAATTGTTACACATTGCTACAACATACTACATTTCTGGTGTGAAATGGCACGAGGGACACCCACAAAAAGACCACCCCAAAACTTGCTGTGCGCATATGTGCCCTTTTGTGGACATTTTGAATAGGCCTACCTGCCCCATTCTTTGCTCTCTGCACGGCCCTGGTGTGTGTGTGTGTGTGTGTGTGTGTGTGTGTGTGTGTGTGTGTGTGTGTGTGTGTGTGTGTGTGTGTGTGTGTGTGTGTGTGTGTGTGTGTGTTGTGTGTGTGTGTGTGTGTGTGTGTGTGTGTGTGTGTGTGTGTGTGTGTGTGTGTGTGTGTGTGTGTGTGCGCGTGTGCGTGTGTGTGCGTTGTAACTACCACCGTTAATGTAGTAGGTGCACATTTAAGATGCATTCGCAACTTCTGCGGACCATGTGCTTTATTATGATCGCAAGCTTGCTTACAAGAAGACGCTGCTCACCGATGGAGTATAACGTCAGCCGACGCTGCCTGGCGGCCCTTCCCTTGAGCAGCTATACCGGGAAGTTCTACAGTTAGTTATGTAGTTAAAGATGAAGTCAGTTCATTCCTTATGATGACAACTGATTCAGCTGCATAAGGCTGCTGCTGCTCACATGTTTGGGGGTCATTTTAACAGTTCATCAGGATTTTGAGAGCACCCTAGCCAGGACCGTTTTTAAGTTGTTTGATTCAGTATTTATATATATTTGATATTAATGTAATCAGATATACCCCCTTCCTATACAAACCCATTGTAACGTCTAACTGCAATTTAGACATGCTAGATTCATCGACAACACTCATCCTTGGTTCTGGTGACTCAATTACTTTTTTCATTTATATTTTTATATATTTGTTGGAAAAGAAATACAATAAAAAAAAAATAAAAAGAATGAAAAAGTAATTGAAAAACATGTCCCCCTCACAAATTAGGAGGGCAGTATGAGTCACCAGAACCAAGGAAGGGTGTTTTCGATGAATCTATACTGTTGAACTGACCAGTGGTGGAAAAAGTACTCACATTAAGTAAAAGTATCAACACTGCACTGTAGAAATACTCTGTTACAAATGTCGTATATTTTGAGAAAGTAGACTGCGTGTTACTGGGCCCGCTGGTTGTAATAAAGTGGAGAAGACGTCCTGACAAGTCTGATCATTCATTCGGTTTATTCAGCAACATGTACAACAGCATGAGACCCAGGGAGCCCCTCCCGCAGTCTCACAGCGTGGGGAGTGGGACAGTAGCCTCCTGAGTTACATTACAGTTCACCTTATAAACACTGTCGCTCACATTAGAAAAACAGGCGGGTACATTTGTGTGTGTGGGGGTCAGTGAGAACTCCCCCACCAATTGAAGATCAAGCCCTTAAAGGGATAGTTCAGATTTTTTTAGTATTTTCTGTAGGAAATACTTACCATTAATGTAGTGGTTGCAAAGGTATTAATTGATTGCCCGAGTCCCGTGGTCAGAGTTCTGGTCCGTTTCTGATAAATATGAATGTAGTTCCGGTAGATTAGTAGATTTGGTGGGGGCCGCTCATTAAAAATAAATAAATTAAAAAAACTAGCGTCACTTGTATTGTTGACCTATTTCTACCATATAGAGCAGGTTTCGTTAATTTCAACCCCTCTGTCACATGGTACTATTTTTTGTGTC
>NC_139948.1:7421013-7431013 GCF_963454915.1 Gymnoscopelus microlampas
TAGCTGCCCTTAGACCTGTTCGCAATTTGGTGTTGGAGAATTTCTCTTCTGGCGGAGACCTGTGCTCTATAGTTCCCCTCTATTG
Organism: Gymnoscopelus microlampas; assembly: GCF_963454915.1. Classification (NCBI taxonomy): domain Eukaryota; kingdom Metazoa; phylum Chordata; class Actinopteri; order Myctophiformes; family Myctophidae; genus Gymnoscopelus; species Gymnoscopelus microlampas. The sequence goes on from NC_139948.1 coordinate 7,421,099, forward strand.
TTCTATAGTTCCCCTTTCTATAGTCCCCCTTTTTTTTTGGTCCTCACTGATCTTTATCATTACTGTATCTGAATTGACATTTTGATATGATACTGAAAAACACGTGTTCAAACAGCCACCGATAAAGACATCTGTAACTATGGCCCGGTTTAACAAGGCCTAGACACACGACACAACACATACCGTAAGTTCACCAACCCACAGGTTGGGAAAAACCATTTGTGGCAAGGTGTGGAAAGTACAGCGGTTGGCAGAGTGTGACTAAGAGCTCAGAGATCCCCTGCGGTCTAAACACTCACCCAGAGGCAAAACGTGCGCGCGCGCTCTCTCTCTCTCTCTCTCTCTCTCTCTCTCTCTCTCTCTCTCTCTCTCTCTCAATTCAAGTCAACTCAATCCAAATCAAAGGACTTTTATTGTCACGAGAAAACACGTACATTGCCAAAGCAAGAGTTACACAACAATAATAGCAGAGCTGTGTCACATTACAACTTAGAAAAAACTTAAAACTTGCTTTCAATGCCATTTGAATGTTCATTTGTGGTCAAGATTGTATGTTGTATACATGTAGGCAAGGGTAGCTTAGTAGAACTTATGCAATACTGTTTGATCATCATCTTTTTACCTATTTAAACTTGAAAACGTGTAAAAAATGACCCTAACACAATGGAAGGGTTAAAGGTCTTGTCTATAATGCATTATAATCACATTTATAATGCATCATAATGCATTACAATGCGCTTATAATGCTTCATAACACTCGTTATAAATGTTTAAAAGTATGCATAACAACTTCTAACTAAGACACTTTATGACTGACAAACTAAGTTAAGGTAGCTATAATGTGCTGTTCCACTGAGCTTATAATGCAATATGACCAGCACTTATAATATGTTATAACGTTGTAATAAGTTGTCATACATACTTTTAAACATTTATAAGAAGTGTTATAATGCCTTATAAGTGCATTATAATGCGTTATAAATGTGATGATAATGCATTATAGACGTAAACTTCAAGTAAAGTGTTACCAAACAAGGTTCAAAATGGCTTTATTATGTACAGTAGTTCTCTCTCTCTCTCTCTCTCTCTCTCTCTCTCTCTCTCTCTCTCTCTCTCTCTCTCTCTCTCTCTCTCTCTCTGTCTGTTGATGCTGTTGAATATGTCTAATTGGAACTTGGTTTCAGGTTGAACCACACTGGCGTCACCAATGTTTTTGTTTCGTTTGTTTTTTGTTTAAGGAAGTGTCAAGTGCTGGGGACCACCCTCAGAAGAACTCAGACACAGACGATAAAGGGGACGAAGTAACGCTTCCTCCGCTGCAGATTAAGGTACATTTTGTCTTTGACTCAATCTACATGTATGATTTTTTTTTATGAGTTGTTAATATGGTACAGTAATGGAATGGAAAGCAGCTATTGTTGTAGCCAGAATACTGAGTTATTTGAAGCATGCGTCTGCTGTGCGTAGTCAGGTGAACACTGACTCCGCACTCCATGGGTGTCGTCCTTGATTCTAGTAGAAGGATGCTTAAACCTAACCATAACCCTAACCTCACAAAAACTATGCCTAAACATAACCTCACACGGACTGTTGAGATGTCAGAATATTGGGCAGACTCCCAAGCTATCACGCTATCATGCTTGTATATATCGTGCTGGATCAAGTGTTGTCATCAGTAATTTAAATCACATTAAATCATTTTTGCTTTATTGATTGATGTGATCACACTTTTTTCATAATTTATCTTGCCATTATTATTCATATTGCACTTTTGAGCTGTTTGTATCATCACATTAGCAGCCTATACTGAAAGAAGGATACATAAAGTATGGAGCATAACAATAACTGTGCCGTTGCATGCCACACTTGTCACACTAATGTGTGGTTGTCACAAAATCTCAAGGCACATCTAGACTTGTCTCATGGAATACCAGTTTACCTCGGCAATCGGCATACGGTTTGGGAACAAATACATTAATCCTGTAATGCTCTAATTGTCTCGGTTGTCATTTCAATGACTCAGTATAGTGCCTGAAGGTCTGTATGGGTTTGGCTTAACTTTTGCTTTTGAAATGTAAAGAATATCTCAAGTAATAAAGGGTGAGATCATATCTTAGGGTTGGTTGCATTCATTGTAGGTCACTGTTTCTTACCGTTTATGACAGTGGTGGAGAGTAACAAATTATTATAGTTTGTACTTTACCAGATTTTTTGGATACTTATGACTTTCACAACATTACAAAGCTAAATATTGTACATTTGTCTTCACTACATTTCTAGGAAGGGAAAAAGTGCATTATGAATTAACAACTTAAACCCTATTTCAACTATAGTGACCTATATCCATTTTCACTATTATTTATATTTTTTAAAACATTCTGTTAAATATTTGTTTCGTTTGTTTTTGTTTTTAGAAAATGTTTTAATGAAACATTTTAATAAAGCAATGCATTGAAACCGAAGCATGAAAGAATGAAGGCAGCTATTAGCAAACATTACTTCTAGCTGTCTGTCTTGTCTTGCATCCCCACCTGATGCAATCATGTACGGGTACCAACACAACAAATCTCCTGCAATGAGCAAGTCATCCCGGCACTTTACGAGTCACCAAAATCATTCAAACAAATTATTTAAAAAAAACATTGTGAATATTTAGGATAGAGTATGTACACATTATAACCAAAATACAAAATGTGCCATATATGGACACCTCTTAACATGGACACATGTGTCTGTGGACATGTTGATGACCCCTGTGCGTAGCCCATTTATGTTTGTTATCTGTTTTAGCACAACCATGAGGTTTATTTAAACATTTGAGATAAAAATTCCTCCTTATTATTATTAGGGCCCGAGCACTGCACAGTAGTGCGAAGCCCTATTGAATCGTGTTTTTGAGGGGCAATATGTAAAAGTTACGCAACATTGCACAAACATTACCAGTGGCGAAAAAGTACGTATAAAAAAAAAAAAAAGGGGGCATGGCCTAATGGCTCAATAGCGCCCCCCAAATCGTTTTCGGTTTCTTTTCGGGACTGGAAGTTTAAAGATGGCGGATTTGAATTTGACGAAAAAGTGGCTTCAAAGCGGTCTGTAGAAACCAATACAATTACAGTCTAGTCTATGATCCTGATTAAGATCATCCAATTGCCATGAAACTTTGCACGCACATCCCACGGTCCTCATGGTGGCGCTATAACAGGCTGATTCATGTTTTTACCTATAACTGGACCGATCATCAGCACGAAACTTTGCACAAACACTCCTTAGAGGCCAAGGAAAAACCTTTTATAGTGCCACCAGGAGGCCAATTTTTTGCAAAATGTATTTTCTTATATTACTCCTACAATTTATTTCCAAACATCACGCAAATCGGTACACATTATCTCTATAGTCGTGTGATCAAGATGGATGTGTCCGATTATTCACATCCCATTCTGATTGGCATCTAAAGTTTGCAGGAGTGGCTTGTTTTTAGCAAAATGCCTCAAATCATGAACGCAGTGTTTAATTGGTGTGACATTTTGCTCTCACATTCCCACTAGGCCAAGGAGGAAATGTTAACAATTGGCCTAATGGTGGCGCTATAACAGGACGATTCACGTTTTGGCCTATAACTCTTGAAGCGTAGGTCATACAATCAAAGTTATTACGGGGCCAGGCTTCCAGCATGGACCCGTTTTGTTATTGGCATTATTCCATTTCTTCTTCCTCTTCTGCCGTTTTTGCCAGTTCTGGCTGAACCGTGCATACGCTTTTTATGAAACTCGGCCATATGATAGATGGTCATGAAAAACTATCAAAAAATAAATCTCACAATCTTTCGTCAAAAGGTGGCGCTATAGCACTCAGTTGAAAATGCCAACTTTGAACAGGTACAACTCATGCCCTGTTTGACCTACAGCCATGAAACTTCGATGCACACATGCGTCTCCTCAAGCCTAACAACTTTCACTGTTTGACTTTTGACCTCTAACCTTTAGATCTCCCACCATTTCGAATTCTATGAAAAGCAGTAAAAAGCAGTAACAATCTAACTCCTCCTGGGATTTTTGAGCAATCTGCACGAAACGTTTTACACATGGACTTTGGACCTATGCCGACCAAACGGTGCAAGCGGATTTTTTCTAAGTGAAAAAATGAAGCTTTAATGAGCCAATGAATATTGCAGTTTTATGACAATTATTCATCTGCCCCTGGTTTCTGCCAACAGCAATGATTATATTCTGACCTGGAATAGGGATGGACCTCAGACGGTGAAACCAATCTTACTCCAATTGGTCAAAGGGGGGCGCTATAGCAATTTTTGGAAAATGCAAACTTTAAACAGGCAAAAGTCATGCCTCGTTTGGCCGACAGCCATTAAACCTGCTTACACATGTGCCTTGACTCATGAGGAACATATCTATCACTTTGACCAGTAAGCTCCGCCCTTAGATTGTCTGCAATTTTGAGCAGTTTGAAAAACATTTAAACCAAGGATTTCTGAGCAATTTGCGTGAAACTGTGTCAAATAAATGTGTGACGACCTTTTTCATGGGTTCAGGCGTGTTGGTCCAATAGCTTGATCGCTTAATCATCTGCCTTGAAACCACAGGGTTGCCGGTTCGAATCCCACCTCAAGTAGACTTCATTATAATTGCATTGCACACAACATGACTGTATCAATGAATGCATGTGCAATTGTTAAAGATAACATGAAATGCTTACTTGAAAGTAGTTATTTTCCATGTATGACGTACTTCATTCGCCCTTTTGTTTTGTTTTGTTGGATTCTCCTTTCTCACTGTCTGAGGCTGTGGATTGAATAGCTCGACCAGTAGAGTATGAGCCTCATGTGCCGAAGGTCCCTGGTTCAAATCCCACTCATTACAGTTTACATTTAAATTGCATTGTACAAAACATGACCCTGCTAATTCAGACATGTGCAATTTTTAAACAATAACATGAAATGCTTTTTTGAGAGTAGTTGTTTTTTTATGTATGACATAGTTTCTTGTGAAAATAACGGACCTGTTAAAGGAATTATCCTTAGCCTTTTACTGTCTACCCGCAAGTCTGTAGGTCCCTGGTTCAAACCCCAATTTAACCAGTCCCAATATAATTTACTGAACAAAAATCATGACTTTGTTAATTAATGCATGTTCACTTCTTCTCACTCTGTCACTGCCTCTCTCTCACTCTGTCACTGCCTCTCTCTCTCTCTCTGTCTGTCTGTCTGTCTGTCTGTCTGTCTGTCTGTCTGTCTGTCTGTCTGTCTGTCTGTCTGTCTGTCTGTCTGTCTGTCTGTCTGTCTCACTCTGTCACTGTCTGTCTGTCTGTCTGTCTGTCTGTCTGTCTGTCTGTCTGTCTGTCTGTCTGTCTGTCTGTCTGTCTGTCTGTCTCTCACTCACTCACTCTGTCACTGTCTGTCTGTCTGTCTGTCTGTCTGTCTGTCTGTCTGTCTGTCTGTCTGTCTGTCTCTCACTCTGTCACTGTCTGTCTGTCTGTCTGTCTGTCTGTCTGTCTGTCTGTCTGTCTGTCTGTCTGTCTGTCTGTCTGTCTGTCTGTCTGTCTGCCTCTGTCTGTCTGCCTCTCTCTCACTCTGTCACTGTCTGTCTGTCTGCCTGCCGATTCTTCCCGATAATGAAACAGGAAAATGAAGGCTTACACGTACTCCAAAAGTTATGCTACTGTGCACACACATCATCAGTGGTGAAAAAATACGTATTAAAAAAGAAAATAATAATGGGGCGTGGCCTAATGGCTCAATAGCGCCCCCTAAAAAACTTTGTGCTTCAAGCCCGACAATACGGTTTCACCTACAAGTATAAAAATCGGTACACACCTGTATCATGTCCCAACTGACGTCTTGGAGCAATAAACAAAACCAACAGGAAGTCGGATATTTTTAATTGATAGTGGCGTTTTTGTGTATTTCACGCCATTTTCACGCGTTGTACTTTAACGAACTCCTCCCAGGCGGATTATCAGATCCGCCTCAAATTCGCTCAGAGTACAAAAAAGACGTTAACGATGAAAAGTTATCAAAAGCTTGAGTTTTCGTAAAACGCCGTGACGGTGGCAAAGCGTCAAACTTCAACGCCAAACAGGAAGTGAGAATAGCCGATCTACAATTCCTATTGGCTGGGCTTTAAACAGCCATAACTTTGGTTCGCAGCCTGCTACCGAGTACAAATTTGGTATGTGGACTAAGACCACCAATAGGGACGAGCTGTAATTTCTGAAGCTCCGCCCCCTCTGTCTTCCCCCTCTGTAGACTTCATTATAATTGCATTGCACACAACATGACTGTATCAATGAATGCATGTGCAATTGTTAAAGATAACATGAAATGCTTACTTGAAAGTAGTTATTTTCCATGTATGACGTACTTCATTCGCCCTTTTGTTTTGTTTTGTTGGATTCTCCTTTCTCACTGTCTGAGGCTGTGGATTGAATAGCTCGACCAGTAGAGTATGAGCCTCATGTGCCGAAGGTCCCTGGTTCAAATCCCACTCATTACAGTTTACATTTAAATTGCATTGTACAAAACATGACCCTGTTAATTCAGACATGTGCAATTTTTAAACAATAACATGAAATGCTTTTTTGAGAGTAGTTGTTTTTTATGTATGACATAGTTTCTTGTGAAAATAACGGACCTGTTAAAGGAATTATCCTTAGCCTTTTACTGTCTACCTGCAAGTCTGTAGGTCCCTGGTTCAAACCCCAATTTAACCAGTCCCAATATAATTTACTGAACAAAAATCATGACTTTGTTAATTAATGCATGTTCACTTCTTCTCACTCTGTCACTGCCTCTCTCTCACTCTGTCACTGCCTCTCTCTCTCACTCTGTCACTGTCTGTCTGTCTGTCTGTCTGTCTGTCTGTCTGTCTGTCTGTCTGTCTGTCTGTCTGTCTGTCTGTCTGTCTGTCTGTCTGTTTGTCTGTCTGCCTGCCTCTCTCTCTCACTCTGTCACTGTCTGTCTGTCTGTCTGTCTGTCTGTCTGTCTGTCTGTCTGTCTGTCTGTCTGTCTGTCTGTCTCTCACTCACTCTGTCACTGTCTGTCTGTCTGTCTGTCTGTCTGTCTGTCTGTTTGTCTGTCTGTCTGCCTCTCTCTCTCTCTCTCTCTCTCACTCTGTCACTGTCTGTCTGTCTGTCTGTCTGTCTGTCTGTCTGTCTGTCTCTCACTCTGTCACTGTCTGTCTGTCTGTCTGTCTGTCTGTCTGTCTGTCTGCCTCTGTCTGTCTGCCTCTCTCTCACTCTGTCACTGTCTGTCTGTCTGCCTGCCGATTCTTCCCGATAATGAAACAGGAAAATGAAGGCTTACACGTACTCCAAAAGTTATGCTACTGTGCACACACATCATCAGTGGTGAAAAATTACGTATTAAAAAAAAATAAAACAATTGGGCGTGGCCTAATGGCTCAATAGCGTCCCCTACAAAACTTTGTGCTTCAAGCCCGACAATACGGTTTCACCTACAAGTATAAAAATCGGTACACACCTGTATCATGTCCCAACTGACGTCTTGGAGCCATAACCAAAACCAACAGGAAGTCGGATATTTTTAATTGATAGTGGCGTTTTTGTGTATTTCACGCCATTTTCACGCGTTGTACTTTAACGAACTCCTCCCAGGCGGATTATCAGATCCGCCTCAAATTCGCTCAGAGTACACAAAAGACGTTAACGATGAAAAGTTATCAAAAGCTTGAGTTTTCGTAAAACGCCGTGACGGTGGCAAAGCGTCAAACTTCAACGCCAAACAGGAAGTGAGAATAGCCGATCTACAATTCCTATTGGCTGGGCTTTAAACAGCCATAACTTTGGTTCGCAGCCTGCTACCGAGTACAAATTTGGTATGTGGACTAAGACCACCAATAGGGACGAGCTGTAATTTCTGAAGCTCCGCCCCCTCTGTCTTCCTATTGGCCGGCCTTTAAACAGCCATAACTTCAGGTTCAGGCGTGTTCGTCCAATAGCTTGATCGCTTAATCATCTGCCTTGAAACCACAGGGTTGCCGGTTCGAATCCCACCTCATGTAGACTTCATTATAATTGCATTGCACACAACATGACTGTATCAATGAATGCATGTGCAATTGTTAAAGATAACATGAAATGCTTACTTGTAAGTAGTTATTTTCCATGTATGACGTACTTCATTCGCCCTTTTGTTTTGTTTTGTTGGATTCTCCTTTCTCACTGTCTGAGGCTGTGGATTGAATAGCTCGACCAGTAGAGTATGAGCCTCATGTGCCGAAGGTCCCTGGTTCAAATCCCACTCATTACAGTTTACATTTAAATTGCATTGTACAAAACATGACCCTGTTAATTCAGAAATGTGCAATTTTTAAACAATAACATGAAATGCTTTTTTGAGAGTAGTTGTTTTTTTATGTATGACATAGTTTCTTGTGAAAATAACGGACCTGTTAAAGGAATTATCCTTAGCCTTTTACTGTCTACCCGCAAGTCTGTAGGTCCCTGGTTCAAACCCCAATTTAACCAGTCCCAATATAATTTACTGAACAAAAATCATGACTTTGTTAATTAATGCATGTTCACTTCTTCTCACTCTGTCACTGCCTCTCTCTCACTCTGTCACTGCCTCTCTCTCTCACTCTGTCTGTCTGTCTGTCTGTCTGTCTGTCTGTCTGTCTGTCTGTCTGTCTGTCTGCCTGCCTCTCTCTCTCACTCTGTCACTGTCTGTCTGTCTGTCTGTCTGTCTGTCTGTCTGTCTGTCTGTCTGTCTGTCTGTCTCTCACTCACTCTGTCACTGTCTGTCTGTCTGTCTGTCTGTCTGTCTGTCTGTCTGTCTGTCTGTCTGTCTGTCTGTCTGTCTGCCTCTCTCTCTCTCTCTCTCTCTCTCACTCTGTCACTGTCTGTCTGTCTGTCTGTCTGTCTGTCTGTCTGTCTGTCTGTCTGTCTGTCTGTCTGTCTGTCTGCCTCTCTCTCACTCTGTCACTGTCTGTCTGTCTGCCTGCCGATTCTTCCCGATAATGAAACAGGAAAATGAAGGCTTACACGTACTCCAAAAGTTATGCTACTGTGCACACACATCATCAGTGGTGAAAAATTACGTATTTAAAAAAAAAAAAAAAATTGGACGTGGCCTAATGGCTCAATAGCGCCCCCTACAAAACTTTGTGCTTCAAGCCCGACAATACGGTTTCACCTACAAGTATAAAAATCGGTACACACCTGTATCATGTCCCAACTGACGTCTTGGAGCCATAACCAAAACCAACAGGAAGTCGGATATTTTTAATTGATAGTGGCGTTTTTGTGTATTTCACGCCATTTTCACGCGTTGTACTTTAACGAACTCCTCCCAGGCGGATTATCAGATGCGCCTCAAATTCGCTCAGAGTACACAAAAGACGTTAACGATGAAAAGTTATCAAAAGCTTGAGTTTTCGTAAAACGCCGTGACGGTGGCAAAGCGTCAAACTTCAACGCCAAACAGGAAGTGAGAATAGCCGATCTACAATTCCTATTGGCTGGGCTTTAAACAGCCATAACTTTGGTTCGCAGCCTGCTACCGAGTACAAATTTGGTATGTGGACTAAGACCACCAATAGGGACGAGCTGTAATTTATGCAGCTCCGCCCCCTCTGTCTTCCTATTGGCCGGCCTTTAAACAGCCATAACTTCGGTTCGCAGCATGCTACCGAGTCCAAATTTGGTATGTTAGACCACCAATAGAAACAGGCTGAATTGCAATTACAAACCTTCCTAGGCAAACTAACACGGCCAATAGGGACAGGCTGAAATTGCTTAAGCCCCGCCCCCTCTGTGTTCCTATTGGCTGGTCTTTAGACAGCCATAACTCCGGTTCCCAGCAGCGAATACCGACAAAACGGCCAATAAGGACAGGCTGACATTGCTTAAGCCCATGGAGGAGGATAGGGCGAAAGGGTTACT
>NC_139948.1:7436013-7496013 GCF_963454915.1 Gymnoscopelus microlampas
ACGAAGCTATACAACACATATTATGTTTCTGTGTAACAAAAACGTTTTTTAAAAGATAAAAAATGTATCTAAATGGATAAATGTTGTTCAATGGAGTGCATAGCCTATAGAAATTGGACACTGGACCGGAGACGGACACGTGTGCCAACACTTGTGACATACTGACGCGTTCGGGGAGACCCCCTCTACAACGCCAAACTCTCCGCTAAGCGGCACAGGTGTAAAAAAAAAGTGTGGCGGACCGTCCAGTGAGGTCAGAGGTCAGAAAAGTGCCGTTTTCAGTGCGTAGCCTATACCAATTGGACACTGGACCGGAGACGGACACGTGTGCCAACACTTGTGACATACTGACGCGTTCGGGGAGACCCCCTCTACAACGCCAAACTCTCCGCTAAGCGGCACAGGTGTAAAAAAAAGTGTGGCGGACCGTCCAGTGAGGTCAGAGGTCAGAAAAGTGCCGTTTACAGTACATAGCCTATACAAATTGGACACTGGACCGGAGACGGACATGTGTGCCAACACTTGTGACATACTCACGCGTTCGGGGAGACCCCCTCTACAACGCCACACTCTCCGCTAAGCGGCACAGGTGTAAAAAAAAGTGTGGCGGACCGTCCAGTGAGGTCAGAGGTCAGAAAAGTGCCGTTTTCAGTGCGTAGCCTATACCAATTGGACACTGGACCGGAGACGGACACGTGTGCCAACACTTGTGACATACTCACGCGTTCGGGGAGACCCCCTCTACAACGCCACACTCTCCGCTAAGCGGCACAGGTGTAAAAAAAAGTGTGGCGGACCGTCCAGTGAGGTCAGAGGTCAGAAAAGTGCCGTTTTCAGTGCGTAGCCTATACCAATTGGACACTGGACCGGAGACGGACACGTGTGCCAACACTTGTGACATACTCACGCGTTCGGGGAGACCCCCTCTACAACGCCACACTCTCCGCTAAGCGGCACAGGTGTAAAAAAAAGTGTGGCGGACCGTCCAGTGAGGTCAGAGGTCAGAAAAGTGCCGTTTTCAGTGCGTAGCCTATACCAATTGGACACTGGACCGGAGACGGACACGTGTGCCAACACTTGTGACATACTCACGCGTTCGGGGAGACCCCCTCTACAACGCCACACTCTCCGCTAAGCGGCACAGGTGTAAAAAAAAGTGTGGCGGACCGTCCAGTGAGGTCAGAGGTCAGAAAAGTGCCGTTTTCAGTGCGTAGCCTATACCAATTGGACACTGGACCGGAGACGGACACGTGTGCCAACACTTGTGACATACTCACGCGTTCGGGGAGACCCCCTCTACAACGCCACACTCTCCGCTAAGCGGCACAGGTGTAAAAAAAAGTGTGGCGGACCGTCCAGTGAGGTCAGAGGTCAGAAAAGTGCCGTTTTCAGTGCGTAGCCTATACCAATTGGACACTGGACCGGAGACGGACACGTGTGCCAACACTTGTGACATACTCACGCGTTCGGGGAGACCCCCTCTACAACGCCACACTCTCCGCTAAGCGGCACAGGTGTAAAAAAAAGTGTGGCGGACCGTCCAGTGAGGTCAGAGGTCAGAAAAGTGCCGTTTTCAGTGCGTAGCCTATACCAATTGGACACTGGACCGGAGACGGACACGTGTGCCAACACTTGTGACATACTCACGCGTTAGATTACTATTTCTATGCATTTGATGTATTACCTTGCTTACTGTAAATCGCTCTGGATTAAGAGCGTCTGCTAAATGCCTAAATGCCTAAATTGTAAATCGCATTGTGAGCTTGTATATTGCCTATTTTAACTATTTCGAAATAGTCCCAGTCCCACACGTACAGTCCCAGTCGGCAAAGTGTCACCTGGTACTACCAGGTGACCAATTGACACTTATTTGCACAATGTGCACTGACAAGTGATTCTGACGTATATCTGCATGCAAATCGTCTATTTTCACTATTTCAAAAATGTTTTAGAGGGCGTCTGAAAATGGCTGTTTTCTGACCCCTGACCTCACTGGACGGCCCGCCACTTTTCAAAATACACCTCTCCCGCTTAGCGGAGAGTGTGGCGTTGTAGAGGGGGTCTACCTGAACGCGTGCGTATGTCACATGTGCCCCGGCAAATAGCTGTCTCGTGTCCAGTGCCCAATTTGTGAAGTCCATGCACTGAAAAAAGCCCTTTTCTGACCCCTGACCTCACTGGACGGCCCGCCACTTTTCCAAATACACCTGTCTGGCTTAGCGGAGAGTGTGGAGTTGTAGAGGGGGTCTCCCTGAACGCGTACGTATGTCACACGTGCCCTGGCAAATAGCTGTCTCGTGTCCAGTGCCCAATTTGTGAAGTCTATGCACTGAAAAAGGCCCTTTTCTGACCCCTGACCTCACTGGACGGCCCGCCACTTTTCCAAATACACCTGTCTGGCTTAGGGGAGAGTGTGGCGTTGTAGAGGGGGTCTCCCTGAACGTGTGCGTATGTCAAAAGTGCTGGCACCAACAGCCGTCTCCTGTCCAGTGTCCAGTATTGTCTGAAAATGGCACTTTTCTTACCTCAGGCCGCACTGGGCGGCCTGCCACTTTCCTTTTTTTACAAATTATCTCTCAAATGTTCACCAACATTCTGTACTGGTGTGTATCCATTTTCTATCAAGTTTAGGGGCGCTCAGTTATGGAGAAGTTCACACACACACACACACACACACACACACACACACACACACACACACACACACACACACACACACACACACACACACACACACACACACACACACACACACACTACAAATCTACAAATATTTCTGTCCTCTATCTTTTTTTATGCTGTGTTTCCATGTTGTATATATGTTGTTAATAATATATAATAATAATATACATTTTTAATGATTTTTTTCTGATACATTTGTATTTGTATTGTATTTTAGTTTTTAAATAGGTGAGATCAACTTTATAAACCCCAAATCCTTATTTTTTTTTAATCTCACCTGCACTATCTACTATTATTATTTGTAGCATATTTTGTGGTCTCTTTTATCATTGTTTATTTGCTTCTGCAATAAACAATATTATATCATCATCATTTTCCAAGAGTGACCTGGCCTAGAGTCAGCATTATTACAACAATGGACAAACAATACAAAAACAATACATATATGTAACACACACAAATCAATATCCAGTTAAAGTGCAAAACAGTGCTAAGTGCACATTTAATGGGGGTCAATAGCCAATTTCAAACTGGAACAACCTGGCACTTAGAGGTGATCTAGTATAAGCCATTTAAAAAGACATACTGTACATCATAAATGTATTTTTTAAATACAATTGTGTCTTTTTTTTTTAAACTTGCCACTTAGAAGTGTTTTAGTATGATCCATTTAAAAGGCATATATCATAAATGTATTTTTAAAATAGATTTGTGTCTTTTAAAAAACATAAAAAATTCACGATCTTATTTTGAAGGCAACCGGAAACCTTATTTCTGCTAGCTCGAAAACCGGAAGTCCAATTTCTGCTGACGGAACGGAGCTCTGTCTGAGAGAGGACGAGAGAACGGGATGTGGAGGGGGGAGGGGCGACAGCTGATTCTCTTAAAGAGACAGGCAGACGGTAATTTTATTAATGCTTCTCAACATCGGTGAATTTAATCGGGTTTATTTTGAGATCGGTTCGATACCGATATGTCATTTTAGGGCCGATATCGGCCGATTCCGATACGTTACCGATTATATCGTGCATCTCTAAATTATATTAAAATCCCTAAATCTATCTATCTATCTATATAGCTATCTATCTATCTATCTATCTACAGTTTAGCTGTTAATTCTTGTGCGATCTTCAAACGGCTGCACATTGAATACCGTAGGTATAGGAAATAAATAACAAAGCAGGCGTGGACTTTGGGAGCTGTCTGTGTGATCAACAAACAAAACAGATCTTCAAGCTGCAATGCTCATGGGAGAGACGCGTTGTAGCTTGTAAATCTGTGATGTTACGTCCATAAATTAAGCTTGGGAGGTATGATTGGTCAATAAACCTGGTAGGTGGGGCTGAAAATATCTGATCTATTAACTCACAACTCATTGCATCCACACGTGTTGTGAGCTTGTAGTTCTGTTTTCACTTGTATAAATTAGGAATTCATTCATTTCATTGGTCAAATCCGGTGCTCTCTCTATCATGTTTTAACTCTATGCTCACTATGTTCTATGTTCGTTCCATTTGCGTGTGTGTGTGTGTGTGTGTGTGTGTGTGTGTGTGTGTGTGTGTGTGTGTGTGTGTGTGTGTGTGTGTGTGTGTGTGTGTGTGTGTGTGTTGGAAATATAGAAAATTCGCTTGGAAAATAACAAAATGTCCCAAAAATATAAAAAGCTACTCCAATGGAAAGGCTATCATATATTTACTTATAATGAGAGAGAGAGAGAGAGAGAGAGAGAGAGAGAGAGAGAGAGAGAGAGAGAGAGAGAGAGAGAGAGAGAGAAAGAGAGAGACACACAGAAGCATGGCACGTAATATATAACTATACTCCTATGGAAAGGATCATATATGTACTCATAATGAGAGAGAGAGAGAGAGAGAGAGAGAGAGAGAGAGAGAGAGAGAGAGAGAGAGAGAGAGAGAGAGAGAGAGAGAGAGAGAGAGAGAGACACTTTTGTGGATTACAGTAAAATTGTAATGACAAATTCCAAGATGAACTCTGTGGCCGCACCGAGGCGCCGCACTCCGTCAGACATTCCCCGAAGGTTGGTTTCCAAGCTCTAACCTTGGATTGCCTTTCAATAAAACCATATTTGATGGACATATGTATCACCTACCTGTTACTGATTTGAGAGAATGTTATATTATTGTAATCAGTTCACTATTTCCTGTGTAAACCATGAATAAAACTGAAGTGTATCATTTGGAGCGAATGGCATCGCGCGACACAAATTGTCTTCTTTGAATAGACTATCATCTTATATAAACACAATTGACACAAGGAATTGACACTCTCACATCTGCTGATCATAGGAAAATTATAATCACAGACATTCCTGGAGAATTAGAAGATGTTCTGTGCCAGGCTGGGTGTGTTTAGATATGCGCACCAGGGCATTGGTTTGTATTGTATTGGACCAGTGCGCAAGGAATAATGATAATATTATAATAATAACAATAATCCTTGAATAGCCTCAATTTCTCCACCATAATAAAGAATAGGATGAACGCACAAGCTATTATGCATAATCAGACAGATCTACTTACCTGAGAGAGAGAGAGAGAGAGAGAGAGAGAGAGAGAGAGAGAGAGAGAGAGAGAGAGAGAGAGAGAGACGCATGGCTAATAATACACGCAGTAGCCTAATATACACATTTCTTAGTTTGCTCTATAGTAGGAGTTTTGGGCTGTCGGAGGAATGGGCTGTCGGAGGAATGCTTCCTCCGACAGCCCAAACCGGGTGCACTACGTTAGTCCGACAGAGCCTTCCTCCGACAGCCCATTCCTCCGACAGCCCAAAACTCCTACTATAGAGCAAACTTGCCAAGCAACGCGCTCTGCTGAAGAAGAGGAACAAGCGCGGGGGGCGTCAACGTAGGCGTTGGAACGCCAATCCACTCACTGTTGCTGTGGACACTAACTCTGCTCCTTGATGCCAGCCGTCACACCACAGCCACAACTTCCTCTTTCGCAATGACTTGCTAAAAACTGTACTTTTCGCTCACATGACCTAAATGGCCATGGCAACAGCGGAAATGTTTTAACTGGTAGAAGGAAAAACCTAATTGAAATAATCTAACCAGCACCATATAAGGTTTAGCTACTGACATGATCTAACCCGGAGGGAGGCGATCCCATATTTGGTGTGTCGGATGGAGCCAAAATTGTATAAATACTGCTGTATATTATCTCTGTTCTGGGGGGGTTTGGTAGAGAAGCTTGTGTGAGGTGTCACTTGTTTGTGCCTTTTAACCGGGCGACGGACATAGCCTTGCGCGGACTTCTCCCGTTTTAGCTCTCTCTGATTAGTTCCTTTTGGCGGCCACACTGCAACGAGGTTGCGGGGAGCGATAGTGGATTCTGCTGTATTCAACTGGGACCTTGGCATTGCCCATAATCTGGTTGAATAAACAGAGAATTTTGTCAGCTCCTAGCATTACCGATTGCTTGGTCGCTTAATCTTAGGCAGCCTTATTGCATGGGAAATGATAGATTATTTCCAGATCTGGTCTGGGGATGTGTTTGTCAATGACCGTGCAGTTCACAGGAATTGAGGAATATTATTCAGATTTAACATTCAAACAAGAATTCATGGCATTGCCCGTATCTTGGTTGAATTAAGTTGAATTTGGGGATATTTTTCTGCCTGTGCCAGGCACCTTAGATTTAGGAAACGAGGAGATAGAGCTTAGGGGTCTGTTGTCTGTCTTATCAGAAATTCTGCCTTTTCATACATATATTTGTATTTTTGCTAAAAGCCTGTATTAGCTTGAGTGTTAAATAAAAACCCTTTTCTATGAGAGAAGTTTTAAGAGGATTTCTTCATACGAGCCGTTTGATCTTATCAGCGGACACTTGGGTGAGTGAGAAAATATGCAACAGAGGTTACTATAAATAGAAATAGGCATTTTAGAGTGTGTTCTCAGTGCAGAGAGGTTAATAGTTTCACAGCTACATTTGGTCTGAAGACTTCTCGGCACGGGGCACGCGCTATCTGGGGTGCAACGGCACTGCCACTGCTACACTTATTGGGTTTAAATTCATAGGGTTTATAGGTTTTGCTGAAACTATCGAGGGTAGTAGAAATTAGGAGTGTTTTAATTTCTTCTATTTTCGTCAGGCCATTACATGGCGCCCGAACAGGGACATGAGATTGACTGCTCATGTTAAACTGAACGCTGGACTTATATTAACAGACATCAGAGAGACCGCTGATGTTAAAAGTTAATTTTGTCCAAAATAGTAGTATACATTAATACTTGGAGTTAGACATTTGGAGAGACCGCCAAATGCCAAAACTATTAAGACTCTGAATGAGTCTAGTTGAACCAGTGATTCCAGTTCAAAATTATTTTCCGTGAAATTTTGTTAGATGTAGAACGCCCACACGTTTCACATCTTTGCGTTAAAATTTTCACAACTTCTCCCGTGAGGCCTTCCTATACTCACGTAAAAATTGTTTCCTGATCCGCGAGAGATCTCTCTATATTTGTAATGTAACGCAGGAAGAGATCTACAAAACGCTCGTAAAAGCGGGGCAAAAAGCTATTGCCAGTTTTAAACCGTGAAGGACGAGAATAGAGAAACCGGATTCAAATAGGATAGAAACCTGTTTAAAATTATTGTCGCCAAAGATATAGATATTTGATTATAATTTAATACAAATTTGAATTATTATCTTATCCCATAAAACATTTTTGATCAAGAGGTTTTGTTTTGCGAAATTCTAATTACAATAAGTTTGGATTTTACAAATAAAAATAAATCTACAATAATTCTGTTTGCTTATATTTGGATAAAAAATAAGTTGCCCATCATAAATGGCTGATCTTGTCCCTGACCCGGATGACTCCTTCAGTGGAGTTTCTGAGGGCGCCCAGTCAGTTTTTCAAGGTCACGAGGGCTTCGAGGAAGATGCCGTGATTGTTGAGGACCTTGCTGAGGCAGAGGTTGACGAGAACTGGCCAGGCGGTCATATTCACAATGACCCGCCGGCATATGATGAGGTACCCCCCGAAATTATGGATGAAGGTCCCTCGTGGTATGTGAACCAGTGCATCTATCCCACGGCCCCTGGTCCTCCCACTGAGGGTTTGTACCCCAGATCGGTGAGTCTGCGAGCTCTGGGGCTGGGGGAACATAGTTTGCCGGTTCCCGGGGACACATCCCTTTTGAATAATATAAGCCTAAGTAGAGATAGATTAGAACAACACACACCTGTTGACCGTCTCTCTAACCTGGTTAACCCCGCTAACCTAAAATTGTCCAATGGTGGGGGGGTGGCGCTAGCCATAAAAAAAGCGGCTGGACCCAATTATCAGAAACAATGCATTGACTTGGTTCAAAAATATACCCATGAAGCCCTTGGCGGGTTGTTAAATAATGAGGTGTACTGGACAGGAGCCTATCTGCTCGCTGACCGATATGGGGCTATTGCCAACCTGGTTGTTCCATTCCGTGAAGGACAATACACTCCAAGCCAGTGTGAGCGGGTGTTGTATGGTACGTACACATCATTGTTCCGGGCTTGTCGAGTGAAAAATACTTCGGAAGGGAGAACTACACCAGTGGTGATGACTCTAGTCGGGTGCGGAACATATGGCTATGACCTCAGCGCCTCTTGTCGTGCTTTGTGTCATGCTTATGTGGACGCCGGGAGCACATTTGCCGTAACGGTCTTAACACCGGACAAGACAACTTGGATAGGTCTGACTGTTATCCTAAACCATGCCAGGGCTGGCCTCTTAGATATAGTCCCCAGGCCACGATCTGAAGATCCTTGTCCGGTCCGCCCCAATGAGGAACCCACTCGTGCGCATGATAGGCGGGCAAATGACGGCAGTGGCTCTTATGAACAGCTCTTTCGACCTGTCCAGCCCGCCCCATGCTCTGCCCGGTGGAACGCCGTGACCGCATAGCTAGGATTGAGCAGGAGCGGCAGGTCCACCGGATGCGCGCTGAGGCCCAACGGGTTCACAATGAAAATAGGTCCCACTATTATGAGCTGAGCAGGCACCGTGATCCAATAATTGTAGCGCTTTCGCCTAAGGGCTTGGGTTCTCAAAAGGATATTTTCTGTTCCGGGGACCAGATTAGTTGGTCTCCAGGGACGAGTAGAGGCTGTTCCTGGACCTCTGATCACGTGCCATGGTGCAGACCTTCGGGAATGCCCTGCACATGAGGCGGAGGTACGGAGACACGGCGGTCCCAGTCTTATCCAAACCCGTAGAAAAGCCATGAGGGGCAGAGTTCTGTGTGATGGACAACGGTTAGAGACCATACCAGGTGATCTCACCGATTTTTCACGTATTGTGCATCTGTGCTTGTCCTCCAGAACTATGTCTGACACTGACCCACCGATATCTGAGTTGGCTGAAAGACTTAAGACAGCTGTTAAACGTAAAGCTTTAAGTTTGACTTCAAATGGGGAACAAACTTTGGTGCTAAGGGCGTGTTTCCAAAATCAGCGCTATCAGGGGTTGTCCCTCAAATACATGCTCAAGGCAGTTGCATTAGCGCTGCATGACATGCCTAATTTGGGAGAAGACACCAATCTGATTGTACTGGTTGATAAGGGCAGGGCGGAGGACCAGCTCCTAAGGGCATTAAAAGCCATTCAAACCCATGGCTCGCCCGAGGGGAGGGAACCTAGCCCACGCCCGGGAAAACGCGAAGCCCGGAAGCCTAGAGATCGGAGAGAGGTGAGGAGGGCATTGACCCCTCATCCCTCGCCAGAATCCAGATCTCGGCGCCAGTGGCCAGCACCAGATCCCGCTGTGGAACGCTGTCTTAGGTTTGACGATCATTCTCCCGTGCAAGGTGAGGTAGAAGGAGAACATCATTCTCCTCCCCCCATCGCTCCGGTAAAGAGAATGACAGCCGCTGGCCAAAATGCCAGATCCCAAGCTCAGAACATTAGAATGGTGGATGTCAAGCGTCTCCCTTTTGAGGCAGGAGCAACACAATATACCACGGACACGGGTCTCAGCTGGTCCCCTCATGTTATTGGAGCAACCCAGAAACCAGACTGGGAACACCCTAGAGAGGGCCAGGATCAACTCATTGCGGACTGGTACCCGGTCACCTCAAGAGAAGCTTACGATATTGAGTCTGCGCCTACAGCGCAGGCGATCCTGAGTTTGCCCCGTGTGCCAGCTCCTTGGAAGGGAGCCTATATGACTGCGGGTTATGACCTGTTGAGGGAAAGGGCTGTTGAGCGTGATCGAGCGGTAAGGAGAGTTACAGGGTCTGTACCGGGATTGGCGGATGGGACTGGCCACCCCATTCGGAATCCTAGTCCAAACTTTGGTACTCCCATGAGATCTTCGACTCCAAGGACCCGCATGGATGTGATGGAGGCTAGGAATCAACCTAGCCCGTCCGGTCCGGTGGTTTTGGAGTCTAGGTCTCATTACATGCTACGATCCGCGTAGACGGTTTTCCCTACAGTGCCCGAGTACATAAATACTGCCATGAGCACACTTCAGCCTACAGGTTTTAGAGAGCTGGAAGCATATCTGCCCATTAGAAGTCCAAATGAAACCATTACAGATTATGTCAGCAGGTGTGCAACAAAATTGCCAAAATCTATGCTCGACTCTCAGGTCGCAGCAGCCTATTTTAACATCAAACTAGACACAGCAATTCCAGAGGGATTCACCCCATGGAGTGTCTTGAGTCTATGGGCGGCGGCACCGGATGAGAACCGAGCAGAATTGGTAAGAAATGAAATCGTTCACAAAATAAGGAAGGAACAAATGCCACTGTCACAAGCCATGACCCTAATGGAGCAGCAGTGCCCAGGGGACATTATGACTCAGGAACAACTCCTGTTGTCCATCCCTGGTGGGTCGCACTTAGCGGCTAGCTGGAACCTCCTGGGCCCCATTGAACGGCGAAATGCTACCATAAACTATGACCGTCTTGCCCGAATCATTGCGAAGAAAAAACAAACAGAGCGCAGTGAAGCCCAAAAACCTCAGGAACAAAAAATAAAGCAGTCCAAGGCCCGTCCTGAGCAAGACAGGGAGGAAGGCGAGGTTAAAAATAAACCCAGCCGCCCCCAGACTCGCTCACAGACGGGAAACTCCAAAGGCTCCTTCGGGGACCAAAAACCCCCCAAACAGGCTCACAAGGGGAAGATGGAGGGCCAACAGAGGCCCCCGCCCCCGCCAAAAGAGAAAGCCGATCCTTACCCTTTCATAAACAAAGAGGAATACAGCCGGTTAGGACCGGAGCAGAGACAAGAGATGTACCAAAAACAACAGGAGTGGAAACAGAGAAACCAGACCCAGCAGCAGAATTAGAACGGCCAATATTAACCCTATTAGCAAATAAAACCATTGAGCAGGACGGGGAATGGAAGGCCATGCTCGGTGGTGAACTATATGTTGTTGATACTGGACCTCCGACACGGAATTAGAGCACCTATCGGTCCTTGAGGAAATCTTGTTAAGACTTGCTCAATCAGGATTGAAAGTGAGCTTGAAAAAGTGCGAGATGGGACAGTATAGACTAAAATTTCTTGGTTTTGATATCACCCCAGAGGGGAAGACTGTCCCTAGAGAATATTTAGATGGTATTGCTGCTAGCTCGCCCCCGGGAACTCTAGGGGAGTTAGCGTCCTTTTTAGGGAAAGGGGAAGAGGTTTCTAATCACACTCCTGGTTATGCACTCTGCTCGGCTCCCCTACATAAATGGAAAGGTTGGTTCCTCAAAAAGGGTTGTACTGAGGCTTTCTCTATGCCCACTGAAATGGTGGAAGCCTGGCACGAGTTGAGAAGGGTTGTGCTGACTGCTAAGCATAAAAATAATAATAATAATAAAATAAAAAAAACGTGCTTGTTCCTGTCAAAAGCTTATTTGGACACCGACCTCCTAGTAGGGTCATTTTTGGCACTTCCGTGACCACGGAGAGCAAAGGTCCGTTTCCCAATGGATTTGTCATCTACGAGGGTTATTAAACCAATTTGGCCGGGGTGTATTTTTAAAAGGGGCGGGGAAACTTTGTGAGAGACCAAAATCCAAAATGGCTGCCATGAAAATGAACTTTTTAATGGTTTGACCTACAATGATGCTCAATACATGTTTCCAGACCTTATTTTGGTCAAGGAATACATATTTGGTGTTTACATAATGATTTGACCTATTGTTGACCTTCAAATACAAGATGGCTGCCAATTATGAGCTCCAAAAGGCTTTTTTTCAAAATCGTCACAGAGCCTTCTTATTAGGCTCTAATGAAAGCTCTGCTCATGATGAGTTGAATAATATACAGTATAAGTACACAGAAGTAATCTCTGAGGTCAATTAAGTCAATGTTTGTGTGTAAACAACAGTTACTGATTTGCGGTTTCCCATTAAATAGGGTCTCAGTAGCCTACTGAGAATATGTTCATCCCATCACATTTTCATGATGAACCAAAATTAAATCAGCACTATAGCCTAACATAAAAGAGTATTCTGTATGCAAAGCTAGAAAGGTTAGTTGCTTGAGGTGAATTTAAAGGTCAACTCATTTGTCACCCTTATTTTGTAGTATTGCTCCCAGTGTTTCCTGTCTACTTACTTACTTTTACCTGCCTTGTCTAACCAGTCTTGTGATTGTGTCAGTGTTTCCACCTGTGTCCTCTTAGCCCCCCAGCCTATCCCAGTGTTGATTGTCTGTTGAGTTCACCTGTGTCCTGTTAATCGCTGTCTATTTAAGCCCTGTGTTTGCACTGAGTTCTTGTTGATCTGTAGACCTTTGTCATGTGAGGTAGTTAGTCCTTGTTCTTTGTGCTCAAGAATCTTGTACAGTAGATGTAGGGTATTTACTTTGATAATACCTTGCTAGTTCGTTCAGACCAACAACTCAATGAAACAAAGACAAGCGGACACAATGAGCTCAAGTTTAACGTGCGCACGGAGAGTGACACCAAAGGACATCTAAAGCATCACTTCCCCGTGCACCCTTTTATTACAGAAAATGGTTTCATAACATATCATAAAGAGGAACTGAATAACTGGGCAATCAGTTTCTTGTTTGCTCAGTGTACAGTGGATTTCGGACATGTCCTGCAAGACGTGGCACTTAGCCTATATAATGAGTACATAAGGTCAAAGCACAACGTATTCAGGAACTGATTACTTTGTTAGTGGCCTCTCAGAGAGGCAATCACATTTCATGATCAACACAAGATTGTTTAATACAGTGTAAGTTACATACAAATAGAAAATATACACTTTGATCCCTATCAGTAGATTTTGGATAAGAATCTCTCTCCAGAGCAGGATGCACTGCCGCACGTCCCGTCTGTAATGCTTGGTCTACCAACCCCTCCACTACTACCCCAGCTGTAACCAGAGTGTCTGCCATTCCAGAGCCCTTGAATCGCTTGTAGATGGCATATATGTAGGACATCAGCTGGTGGAAAGGTACGAGGATTGGGAGGATGTCCTTGAACATTTCTGGATTCTCCGCCTTGAGCTGAGTGAGCCAACAAGAAAGGAGAATGGAATATTCTTCTGCCACATGGCCTCCACACCATGATGTCATTCACCACTGACTTGCTTGGAGGTTCATTGTATGTTGTGTGGTAATAAGGCTTGTACCATGATTGTCTACACGAGACAGTGCATGTATCAGAGCGAGCACGCTGCGGAGCTGACCCATCTACTCTTGCTACTAGTGGGGCATCTGTACTGGCAAAACTTTGTCAGTTCTGCACACTTCTGCTTTAGCTGTGCAGAGATGTCCTTCTTCTTGGTGAGTGTTTCACCAGTCTCTTCGTCTGGTTTCTTTTCATAGCTCTCTAGCCGCACATACTGTACATGACATTTGTTCGATGGACTCCTGTAGAGTCACCTGTCATAGTGTCGATCTTGAAGTCGTCATTGTCGATGATCACGATAGCTGGCTTGCTGTCTGCGATCTCATGTGGGCAGGTTGCTTATGACTCCACATCCATCAGAGCCCAATGGTCATAGAGGAGCAGTGTATCTGCATAGCTGATGCAGACACCGCTCCTGTGCAGAGTGTCTACCAGATCATTACTCCTTGTCATGCCATGGACATTTACGCCCAGGTTGATAGCGGAGCTCTGCAGTGTGCTCGCTCTGTGATACATGCACTGTCTCGTGTAGACAATCATGGTACAAGACCACCACCTAAAGAGCAGCGAGTTCCAGGATACAGTGGTGCCCAGTCCTGCTGTCATCCACCACCCAATAAGAGCAAGCCTTAATATCACACAACATGAACCTCCAAGCAAGTCAGTGGTGAATGACATCATGGTGTGGAGGCCATGTGGCAGAAGAATATTCCATTCTCCTTTCTTGTTGGCTCACTCAGTTCAAGGCGGAGAATCCAGAAATGTTCAAGGACATCCTCCCAATCCTCGTACCTTTCCACCAGCTGATGTCCTACATATATGCCATCTACAAGCGATTCAAGGGCTCTGGAATGGCAGACACTCTGGTTACAGCAGGCAGCAGGGGTAGTAGTGGAGGGGTTGGTAGACCAAGCATTACAGACCGGACGTGCAGCAGTGCATCCTGCTCTGGAGAGAGATTCTTATCCAAAATCTACTGTGCAGGATTCTTGAGCACAAAGAACAAGGACTAACTACCTCACATGACAAAGGTCTACAGACCAACAAAGATACAGTGCAAACACAGGGCTTAAATAGACAGCGATTAACAGGACACAGGTGAGCTCAACAGACAATCAACACTGGGATAGGCTGGGGGGCTAAGAGGACACAGGTGGAAACACTGACACAATCACAAGACTGGTTAGACAAGGCAGGTAAAAGTAAGTAGGCAGACAGGAAACACTGGGAGCAATACTACAAAATAAGGGTGACAAATGAGTTGACCTTTAAATTCACCTTAAGCAACTAACCTTTCTAGCTTTGCATACAGAATACTCTTATGTTAGGCTATAGTGCTAATTTAATTTTGGTTCATCATGAAAATGTGATGGGATGAACATATTCTCAGTAGGCTACTGAGACCCTATTTAATGGGAAACCGCAAATCAGTAACTGTTGTTTACACACAAACATTGACTTTATTGACCTCAGAGATTACTTCTGTGTACTTATACTGTATATTATTCAACTCATCATGAGCAGAGCTTTCATTAGAGCCTAATAAGAAGGCTCTGTGACGATTTTGAAAAAAAGCCTTTTGGAGCTCATAATTGGCAGCCATCTTGTATTTGAAGGTCAACAATAGGTCAAATCATTATGTAAACACCAAATATGTATTCCTTGACCAAAATAAGGTCTGGAACCATGTATTGTAGTGATGTGTCGGTCATGAACGACCGAATCAAATGAACCAGTTCTTTTTGGTGAACGAAATGAACTAGGTCACTTCCCGAAAAGATCCGGTCAGGTCGTTCAGTTGCAAAATGCGATTTTTTTTGGATTGGCTGAAGAGACGGTTCGCCCGTTCGGCCTTTCCTCTTCCCTCATTGGGCGAGCATTGAGTCTGTGACTGTCTGACTGTCTGTGCTCTGCGGGGTGGGTGGGGTTAGAGAAAGGTGACCGAGATTTGACCAAGACCGACTGACTGACTGTCTGTCTGACTGACTGAGAACGAAAAGGGAAAGAGTACTATCGTTCACTCTCTGAACAAAGTGCTGTGGCCGACCGACTTGTGAACGGAATGTACTGAATACAATAAAGTAGAGGGCGCCACGGCGGTCTCTCGCTCATTGACTGACACTCTTTCTTAAACAAATCTGATAGATATATGCCATTATGCCTACAGTTACAATACTGTACATTGCAAATTAAACAACAACGTCATGATGTTTAGGGTTTAGACACAACTATTAAACAATAAAACGAAGAGTGACTGGAATATGCTATAGAAAATAATCAGTGTAAGTGCACTGGTGGAAAATATATGAATGTCAAGAAAAAATTATGAATTGCATTAAAATATGTGCATGCTATATACCAGGGGTCTTCAACAGGGGGTCTGGGAGTTTCTACAGGGGGTCCGCCAAATCTTTGTGTGATATGATTTTTTATTTTACCTTAACCACTAGCATCTTTCTTAAACAAATCTGATAGATATATGCCATTATGCCTACAGTTACAATACTGTACATTGCAAATTAAACAACGTCATGATGTTTAGGGTTTAGACACAACTATTAAACAATAAAACGAAGAGTGACTGGAATATGCTATAGAAAATAATCAGTGTAAGTGCACTGGTGGAAAATATATGAATGTCAAGAAAATTATGAATTGCATTAAAATATGTGCATGCTATATACCAGGGGTCTTCAACAGGGGGTCTGGGAGTTTCTACAGGGGGTCCGCCAAATCTTTGTGTGATATGATTTTTTATTTTACCTTAACCACTAGCATCCCTTTTCTGAGGAGAACTTTAGACAAAAATAGCAGATCTACAAGCTGCGAGGCGTTGTGAGCTTGTAGATCGGCTATTTTTGGCTAAGAGGCGTAGAGGGAAAAAAGAGCAGACCAAGTGAACCAAAAAGTTTAATCTGGAACACAATTTTATACAATATAGAGGAGGGGGTCCCTGCTTCATCTCTCTCTCAGCTAGGGGGTCCTTGGCCTGAAAACGTTGAAGACCCCTGCTATATACTGTGTGTGTATCTATCTATCTATCTATCTATCTATCTATCTATCTATCTATCTATATCTATAAAATCCACGGACACTGCCATTTTGCATGGTCAGCTGGCCGCATCCTACTTTATCTAAGTTATGAACAACAAAATCCACGTAGAAATCACAACATGATAGAAAAAAAGAAAAGAAAAAAACCGCTGACATTTTGACCAGATTGTATAGGGTCACACATTTTGAGTAATACCGGAGCAACGTCTCTGCTATGTACCGGGTGTTATACTCAAATGTGTGACCCTATACAATCTGGTCAAAATGTCCGCAAATTTAATTTGCAATGTCTTTTATTATATTTTGGTGCTATTTACTTTATATAGCCTACTGTTCTATGTTTGCATACTTTTGTTATGCAAATATATTATATATATATATATATATCTATATATATATATCTCTATCTATCTATCTATCTATCTATCTATCTATCTATCTATCTATCTATATATATATATATATATATATATATATATATATATATATATATATATATATATATATATATATATATATATATATATATATCAGCACAGAGAATGGCCGAGAACAGACAGTTTATCAGGGATCGAAAGTGAGTGTGTACTGTGTAGTGCAGTGATTCTCCAACGTTTTTATGTCAAGGACCCCCAAATTGACACTTGTTAGCCCGCGGACCCCCATTTGATAGATATGCCAGGGACCCCCATAAGAGACGTCTTTTTTTACGGCTCTAGCAGTGAATCTTAACCATTTTAATTTCAAGGACCCCCAGTTTGACATGCATTAGGGCTATGGACCCCCATGTAATGGCATTTCTATGTCTTGGACCCCAATTTATATAGTAAAGTCTATGTTTATTTAACTCTGAGAGTGTACAAATGGAACCAAATGGACCCCTTAGAGTCCATTTGGTTCCATTTGTACAGGTCCATTTGGTTCCATTTGTACACTCTCAGAGTGACAGACCCATAAGGGTCCATTTGGTGCCTAATCTATCATTTAGCTGGGGACCCCCTGGAACTCTGGACCCCACTTTGAGAACCAATGGTGTATTCGTGTGTACACACAGTTGTTGTCAGATTTAGAATATTGTTTATATCTTTCAGATACATTTTCTACAGTAATATAACCATATAAGATCAACACAAGTTAAACGCTGCACTTTGTTAAAAATTACACATTGTATTAGGAAAAGTTAATTTCCCTGTAAAACAGTAGTGTTCCCAGTACGTTTAGGGCAGGCGAGATCCCCCCCTCCTCCCCTCCGAAGGGGGGGGGGGGGGGGGGGGGTCTCTTCATGTTGTAGTTTAGTAATGAATTTTTTATTTGAAAATTTATTGGAGGATAAATCCCTTGAGATGTATCATCTCATCTTCCAGGGGGTCCTCAGGCACAACATACAAACAATGACAAAAAACAATCACCAAACATTCACTAACAAAACATACACATGAGACATACACACATAAGGGCTCTCACACCATCCCAGACCGTACTACATCAGCAACACATGTCATTTAAAAACTGAAAGTAAATAATGAGAAAATAAAAGTAAAAAGTGATCTATACAATCAAAAACAAAAACAAAAATCAGAAGCAAGAACAGTTCGTTTTAAGTGAATCAAGTAAGGACATTTTGAAAACAGGAAATGAAATAATTGATCTAATTGCAATTGGTAAATTGTTCCAGTCAGTAGGAGCTTTAAACTTAAAAGAACGTCTCCCAATTTCTTTTTGTATACTAGGTGTATCAAAATAAGGTTGTTGAGTGTGTCTTGATGGATAAATTGAACTGTGTGGATGTAAAAGCTCTTTTAAATAGGATGGATAATTAAAGTAAATACATTTAAAAACAAAAAGCAGCAGTACACAATGATGTGTACTGTAGGGACACCCAAGTACAAATCTACAGATATTGTAATGTGGACTACATTTAATGCATGAAGATGGGTCTCTGAGGTGTTCTGATAGATGATGTCACAATAATCAATGATAGGGAGTAGAAGCTGCTGAACAATGTGTTTTCTTATTTGAAAAGTAAAACAATTTCTTGATCTATACATTAATCTGAGACTATTATTTACTATGAATGAATGGCTCAAGCTGCTCTCAGAGCCCCTTTTATGCCAGGTGACTACAGGTACAGGTGATGGCCCAGACCCCCACCCCTGGCACCCCATGGCCATGGCATGAAGACATTTGCATCACTATAGGCGAGGGTTCATTGCTCTGCTGAATGGATACTAGTGTATTGGCTGTCTGGTGGGCTAAAGGCCCGATAGACAGGCAGGCAGGCAGGCAGGCAGGCAGGCAGGCAGGCAGACAGGCAGACAGACAGACAGACAGACAGACAGACAGACAGACAGACAGACAGACAGACAGACAGACAGACAGACAGGCAGGCAGACAGACACAGTAGATAGCAATTCAAATAAAAAATAGCCAATGTGCAAGCACTGTCAGCCTGTAGATCGGCTATTTTTTAAACAATTTGAATGATCTTGAACTTTTTAATGAAAAGGGTAGAATAATTTAGCACAAATATTCTGTTCTGGGGATCCCTGGCACAAACTATTTTCAGATTTTAAGGGAACAAGTACCATAAAGCAGTGGTTCTCAAACACAGACCCCTTATTTTAAAATATAAAGCAAATAAATATGAAGCTTTTATAAATGGGCTGATTGATGATTTTATATTATGTGGATTGGTTTCTTTATTTACTGTACTGCAATGTACTTGGTTTACAATTAAATGACACATCTATAACTTCTCTCTTGAGTTGTGTTTTCTTAACTTGAAGCAACATGGACAGGAGGACTCAACCATTGTTATTTAGGGAGGGGTGTGAGCATCATCATACACATACACACATACACGTCCCTCCTCATAGTAACAGCTTGGGTAGCCCCCCTTTTACTTGGTATGTTCCATCCACTGTCCCCTGGTTAACCTGGCCCTTGACCCAACACCCAGTGATGAGAGAGTCATTAGAGAGTTGCAACTTAAGATAATGGATGCATCAAGGAAGAGAAGTGCTGTCTGGACCCAATTTGACCAACTATCTGAAACATCAGCAAAATGCAAACTACGCAAAAAGACCTATTCTTACAAAGGTGGGTCCACAGGTAACCTGAAGAGACACATTAAAAACCAACATGTAACTGTGCGGTTGGAAGAGGTCAGGCAGGAGGAAGAAGAAGAAGACAGAGACACCAGCAGCAGTAGCACTGCAACAGCATCAGCCAGAAGCAGTAGTGGTCCGACTCCTGGTCCCACTAGCACTGCTACTACTTCAGCCAGCAGTTCTGCTGCTCCAGCAAGCAGTACCAGCACCACTGCAGCTGCTGTTGCAGGTACAAATCCCAGGCGCAGGGTAAGAGGAGCCCAAACAAACCTAACCCATTTTGTGACAAGGCCTATTGACCCAGTGAGGCAAAAGAAAATGGATGAT
The DNA here is from genome assembly GCF_963454915.1 of Gymnoscopelus microlampas. NCBI lineage: Eukaryota > Metazoa > Chordata > Actinopteri > Myctophiformes > Myctophidae > Gymnoscopelus > Gymnoscopelus microlampas. The sequence continues at coordinate 7,455,769 of NC_139948.1, forward strand.
GCGTTGGCAAGAATGGTTGCACGGGATTTTCAACCATATTCAGTTGTTGAAGACATCGGATTCCGTGATTTTGTGAAGGAAATCAATCCAAATTATGTCTTGCCAAGCCGGAAAACTTTGTCAACCAAAATTGTTCCTGATCTGCACAGGAGGACATTTGAGAGAGTCCAAGACAGCGTGGATAAGGCAGAATCAGTGTGTCTAACCACAGACTGCTGGATGTCCAGAGCCACTGATAGCTACATGTCTGTAACTTGTCACTTTATCAATGAGAACTTTGAGATGGTCTCCTGCCTGCTGGACTGCTTTGCGGTGGAAGAAAGACACACAGCTCAGCATCTGGCAAAAGAACTACTGCGGATTGCTAGTGAGTGGAACATTGAACACAAAGTTGCTGCCTGTGTTACCGATGGTGCTGCCAACATTGTGAAAGCCATGGGGCCCAAGGCAGAAGGAGGAACAGGATGGAACCATGCAATTTGCTTTGCCCACATACTGAACCTCATTATACGCAAAGGCATTGATAAGTTAAAAGATACAGTGGACAAGGTCAAAGCAATTGTGCAATATTTCCACAAAAGCTACAAGGCAACAGTTAAACTGAGGGAGCAACAAAACAGCACAGCAGGGTATACTGCTGGGGAACTGCGTCTCAAGCAGGAGTGTCCAACTCGGTGGAATTCCACTTACTACATGTTGAGAAGGATGCTTGAGACCAGAGAACCACTGATCGTCACCATGGCCTTGCTGAACGCAGAAGTGCCCATCCCAGTGACCATCCCATCACCAGAGGAGTGGGAGGACATGCAAACAGTCTGTGACATCCTGAAGCCCTTTGAAGAAGTCACGGTTGAACTTAGTGCTGAACGGTATGTGTTTTAAAATATTATTGTATTGTCATGTTGTAATACTGTGATGTTGAAGGCCTAATTTTCACTTGCACACAAGCAAAGCCTGTTAATCAAGCTTTAGGCTCCTGCTTGTCTGGCTTGACCTAGGTCATTACCATAGGATCTGGGCTTCAAAGACTAATAATAAGAAAGATACACACAGGCAGATTGACTGAGTGACTAGTTGCTTATTGTACTACAACAACAACAACAACAACAACAACAACTACTGCTGCTAATAATAACATTATTAATAGTGGTATTATTATTATTTATTTTAAAACATTTAAGAGGCCTAAACTTTCTTTCTCTTTCTCTTAGGTTTGTGACTATGTCAAAGGTGCTTCTTCAGATGAGAAGTCTGCAGAAACTCACTGCAAACTACCGTGGTGTGGACCTAAGAGATCCAGTGAGGATGATGGTGGAGACATTGATGAGGGAAATGGACTACAGGTTCGCCAGAATTGACAAGAACGATCTGTACCCCCAGGCAGCAGCATTGGACCCCAGGTTCAAACAGAAGGCCTTCAAGCGGGAAGAGGATGCTGAAAGGACCTTTGGGCACCTCTGCGGTATGGCATCTAAGGTCACATTCCCCAACCAGCAAGCTGAGGAAGAAGATGAACAGGCACAAGGGAGCTCCACACAGGACAGCAGCAGTATCTGGAGAGAGTTTGATGAGGACAACACTGGGCTTCAGAGCAGTAGGAACCCAACAGCTGATGCTCTGATGGAGGTCCGTGCATTTAGGGCGGAGGCTCGGATGCCCAGGTCCTCAAACCCTCTTACGTGGTGGGCCAGTTGAAAGCTGGTCTATCCCAGGCTGTGTCATGTGATGAAAACTAGACTCTGCATTGTAGCCACATCAGTGCCATCAGAGAGGGTCTTTAGCAAGACAGGGCAGCTGATAACAGAGAGAAGGAATCGGCTCAGTACAGCCAAAGTCAGTCAGCTGACATTCCTCAATTGTAACCTCAAGTAGAGGGATATATGTGGCCATGCAAACTGTAGCATGTCTTGAGTTTACAGTTTGTTTGCACTCAATGCACTGATGTTGAGTATTTTCTTTTTTGATTGCACATTTCATATTTTCAAGATTTCATTTAGGCTCTTTTTTCAATGCACATTTATCTAAACATTGTCTTTATATTTTATTTCATATTTTTTTTGCAATACTTCATATTTTCTTAATATTTGTAATTGTATTTTTTTTGTTTTTATTTGGGCTAAAGTCTTTATTTTTTAATGCACAATTTGTTTGCACTGAAGTTTGAGTATTTTCTTTTTTGATTGCATATTTCATATTTTCAGGATATTTGTGATTATATTTCATATTTGTTTTTCATTTAGGCTATATTCTTATTTTTTTCAATGCACATTTTCTAAACATTGTCTTTATATTTTATGTTAAATTTGTTTGCAATACTTGATATTTTCTTAATATTTGTAATTGTATTTTTTAATTTTATTTGGGCTAAAGTCTTTATTTTTAATGCACAATTTGTTTGCACTGAAGTAGAGTATTTTCTTTTTTGATTGCACATATTTGTAATTATATTTCATATTTGTTTTTAATTTAGGCTATATACTTATTTTTTTCAATGCACATTTATCTAAATATTTTCTTAATAATTGTGTTTGTGTTAGTTTGCACTGAAGTATTTTCTTTCTATTGCACATTTGTCTGTTATTGACATTTTGTACTTTTTATTCTTGTTCTTAATTCACCACAAAAAAATAATAAAAACTATTAAAAACCAGACTTTTTTTTTGTTATTCCTACTATAATTGTATATTACATGGATTGTGAGGGAATGGTGAGGGTCGGGAAAAGAGTTATGGTCGGGGTCCCTCGGGGATACTTCACTCGTCTCTTTCTTCACAGGACCTGGGGGAGAACTACTTTACCTCACTTTAAATAGTCCTACTGATTTGCGTAGGTATACAAATAAAATGACAAGACGATATAAAAGTTAAATGAAGGAATGTTGAGCAACTGCATGGCTGATATTATCAGAAACAGTTTTTGTTGCACTGTATAGTTCACATTATGGAATATAAGGATCGTAATCGTAATGTGACATCCCATCCCATCCCTGGGAGGGCGGCAGCACAACACCCCATAGCCTGGAGCGACGGTCGGCCAATAGATTTCAAGGTACGTCACGTGGTGTTCCGCTGTTGAGTCTGTGAACGTGAACGAACAGCAACGGACTCGAGTGATACGGCCGACCGACCAGGTCCATGCACACTGGGAGATCCCAGCTTCCGGAAGTAACGAACGAACGACATGAACGAAATGAACGAATCTTTTTACTGAACGACCCTGAATGATCCGGTTCACTGAAATGAACGATATTTCCCATCACTAATGTATTGTGCATCATTGTAGGTCAAACCATTAAAAAGTTCATTTTCACGGCAGCCATTTTGGATTTTGGTCTCTCACAAAGTTTCCCCGCCCCTTTTAAAAATACACCCCGGCCAAATTTGTTTAATAACCCTCCTAGATGACAGATCCATTGAGAAACGGACCTTTGCTCTCCGCGGTCACGGAAGTGCCAAAAATGACCCTAATATCAAGTACGGCGAGGAAGAGAGGGCGTTAGCACTCCTTTTCCCCAACTCCCCGCTCTTAAGATCATGAATATGGGCATTTATCCTGAAACAAGGAAATAAGGTGGTAAGGTCCCGTTCAGGTTACATAAAGGGTTCGGCCCAGACGTCAGAAGTGTGTTCGATTCTGGAAGGAATTATGGCCGCAAACAAAACTAAATGCAAAGCCTTGATGATAGTTACAGACAGTGACTATTGTTTCAGAGGTGGAAATAAGGAGCTAGATGTATGGGATGGTCGGGGCTATATCAATGTCAAGGGTCAAGAGTTGGCTCAGGGCAATCTTTGGCGACTCATTTCTTTTTAAAAATTCAGCCCAATACTGAGGATGACACATTCACTGCAAATGGCAACTGTGAGGTGGATGCCTTGGCTCAGGATCGATCTGACAGGTTTAAGATACAGCATGTTGCGGTATTGACTCCTGCCGAGTGGCAGGAGGAAGGAGGGACCATAGCGGTTCCAGAGAGTGAGGAATGGAATCTCCTTACTCAGGTCCACACAGGACTAGGGCATGTGGGTTCCCGGCGTGTAAAAATATTTCTTGATGAGAATAATATCAGAACAAAGTCTCCCATTAAAACAGTCCCAAAAGATCAGAAAGGCTTGCGAGAGGTGTGCGGCTGCGGGAGGTTTTAAGAAAACCCGTACGGTAGACCGGGCTATTGTTTGCGAAGAAATAGGTAAACATTTCAGTGCAGATATAGCCGGACCGTTGTGCGAGAGAACTAAGGCAGGTAACAGCTATTTTCTGGTAACGGCAGACAACGGATCTAGTTGGAGACAAGGACCGGCCGTCCATAAAGGGAGTGGTTTGCATGCGACCATCGGTCGAGGATCTGGGTCCACTGCCGGGAGCAATTCCCAGGACCAGGGTGACTATAGTTGAACCTGCACGGGTCAGATCCTCGGCTTTGGCGTGGTTTGCAAAACTGCGGTCTGGAGCTCCATTTATTTATAGTTAAAATAATGTTGGTGCTGTCTCTGATCTGCAGGTGACGAGAGAGGGATGGAGCCGGAGGTGACGGAGGTTAGCGTCCTAGAGGATGCCCTCACCCCGGTTTCGGCGTCACCTGACACTAAGAGACTGAGTGGGAAGCACCAGGTTCGAAAGAATACGGGTGCAATATTTAGTTGCATGCCGTTAGCTTTCCTGACCTGATCGTTGTTTTTGTGGTCTAAAACAAATAGACAAAAATTACCTAAAAACTGCGTGTGATTTATTCTGTGCAATTAATGCTACCGGCTTTCAGCTAAATGGTTCCGATTGTGACTCAAATTGGTGGACTGTTTCCCAACTTAGATTTTGGGATAACATTGCATACAATTGGAAGACACACCGTACCATGTTAAATGAAACTCACTTGATTCAGTTGTTCTCCTACTGGGAAAAGGCACCGACACAAAATGTGACGTGTGCTCGGTTCATCACACGAAACAAGTGGATGACTCCCAGTGGGAGTGATTATGCTGACTGGACAAAGTGGACATGGATAGCAAATTGCACTTTTAGGCAGAGTAAGGGGATCTGGGTTACGGGGGAAATGGACCTAGTGAGTCGAGAGTCTGAGTGGCAAAATTATACAGCCAGCCGCACGAGACTTGACGACCTTTGAGTTCTATCCCTGAAATTCAGACGGACACCGTTTGCAATTAGTACATTTTTTTATTTGGTGCCAATGTAAATTTTGATCCGGAACCGGTAGAGAAAATGCCGGTGCCCGAGAGACTCCACCATAAAATAATGGCAGGAGAAATGACCTACAATTCGTGTTCTGTGGACCCAGGTGAGGGCAAGGTTGAATGTCACCGGCCTTATACCACTGATAAATGGTTTAACTGGACGTTGTTCAAAACCTCTATTGATTATCATCTGTCCAGTTACCCACCTGGGTTGCCATGGTTGAAAATGTTAAATTTGCCCTTGATTTTAATAGGCCTGTTTATACTGCTGGGTCTCTTACAAAAAGCAGGTTTACTGGGGACATTGTTAAAAGGGTTGCAACACATATTCAGGGGTTTAGGGAAGTTGCTATGTTGCACTCTCCGCCTTATCTGTATAGGCAGGAAACCTGTGGTCTCCTCACAGGCAGCTGATGCACGGAGACAGCGTGCAAAGCCCGGTCAAAAGGTCAATTTGCTGCCTTTGCATCGAGGCGGACATAACAAGCAACGATGAGGTATATAGAAATGGTCAAAAACAAACCCTTAGAGGAGTTCACGCAGGTTTGACTGTATGATGAATTAAAAAAAAACTAAAAGAGGGCGAGTTTGCCTGTGAGGTATGATGCTGTACTATATGTATATATATATACATACATAGGACAGCATCATTAAGAGACACTTCAAGCAAATGACTGCACTCGGAACCATAGGCGACCACGGACGGCGAAAACTCAACCACATTTGACTATGACACAGCTGCAATGACCCAAGACACGGGGAATGCGCTGGTGAGTGTGGTTTCCTGTTCAAAGAGAGCTTTCAAGTGCTATTATGGTAGACTCATTGTGTGGCACGGTAACTATTGCCTGTGCCCTGATGAGTTAATCATTATGGCCTTAATACTGTTTACAGTAGTTCTGCCTAAGAAACGATGCGATCGTGTACACTTTGGGCTATTGCTATTTCTGGGGTGTTGTCTGACAAGGTTACATGTCGCCTTTCCGACATGTCGCCTTTCCGACGTTAACGAACCCTATACCTAACCCTCACCCTAACCCTAACCGCACGCGGAAGCCACTAGTCGGAGTGGCGACATGTCGGCGTGGAAGACGGTTACCATCTGACAATCCTCAGAATGATAATGTGTGAACGATCGCTCGGTCTGGGGCTTATTTGGGTTGGTATGGGAAGTCTAGACACCCATCTTAAATGGTGGACACCAACTTTGTATGTCATAGCCCTGTGCATGCTGGTGGGACAAATGGTGCATGTATATTTCCATTGTGTTGCCCGGCTGCTGGCTATGATGGTGGGCGAGGCCCTGCTTATGGATGCACTACTGGCTTACCTAGCCGTGCTGGTGTTATCTCTAAGACCGGGGCCTCGTAAGAGGGAAATGGTGCGGGCCACTGTCGTATATTGGTTAATAACAGCACTAATGATAGTACTCAAGATTCTGAGCCTTTTCGATCTGATTTCTGCTCTTATCCCCCTGCTAACAGAGGGCTTAGTTTTAGCCTTTTTAAAAGGGAGGCAGACCAGAGTCGGAAAGGTAATCATGTGCAGCCATGACAGGATTGTGGCCCGTGACCAAGCTCATGGATAATAAAAATTAAAAGAATTATGATATACATATAAACTATATATGTATCAAATTCAAAAAAAAAAAAAAAAAAACATTATACGGTAATAGAATAAAATAGATTATCATTTATTTCTTGTTACAGGGTCCAGCAGTTCGGGAGTTAACTCTTTTGACTCCGGACTCAGACTCAGTCATTTGGGTCATGTCAAGTCCAAACCCAAGTCCAAACGCAAGTCCAAACCCAAGTCCTAACCCAAGTCCTAACCCAACATTCAATTGAGGAAGATATTGTAAGCAGGAGGACCCCAATTCCGGTCCCGGCTGAACCCATGATTTTATATACCCCTGATGGGGGTTCCCTTTCCGAAAGTCAGTTGAAAGAGGGCCCGCGGGTATGGCTTAAAGCAGCTTGGGGGAGTGTAGGTGAAATTCCCCCAGGGTCTGTGATGTTCCATCCCAAGGGTCATGAGGTGAATGGATAGCGGGCTCAACCTTGTGGCACAACATTCATACGAACCCCGCTTTAGGGACGATGGTGAGTGGGACATGCCACAGGGAGCTGCACCTGTCACTGTCGTGATTTATGACCATCCAGAAGGGTCCTGGTGCATGCTGTGGCGTACTCCCCAGGATCAGGAAGCTGAGATGATGTGCTTGGTGGCCCTGACTCCTCGCCTGGAAACCCAGTTCCATGTGAGGAAGCTTTGTGGAGTTACCTTCCTGGGGCATCCGGAGGGGCCTGACTACAACGTGGAGAGGTCCAGGGACGGGGCCGAGGTTCTGCCAAGGCCAAGAGAGGGTGTCATGGTTGGGCTAAGATATGGCCTTGTCATTCCGCGGCCTTTGTTGACCCCGCGGCAGCTGGGTGACCTTGCCAAGCAACGCGCTCTGCTGAAGAAGAGGAACAAGCGCGGGGGGCGTCAACGTAGGCGTTGGAACGCCAATCCACTCACTGTTGCTGTGGACACTAACTCTGCTCCTTGATGCCAGCCGTCACACCACAGCCACAACTTCCTCTTTCGCAATGACTTGCTAAAAACTGTACTTTTCGCTCACATGACCTAAATGGCCATGGCAACAGCTGAAATGTTTTAACTGGTAGAAGGAAAAACCATGAAATAATCTAACCAGCACCATATAAGGTTTAGCTACTGAAATGATCTAACCCGGAGGGAGGCGATCCCATATTTGGTGTGTCGGATGGAGCCAAAATTGTATAAATACTGCTGTATATCTCTGTTCTGGGGGGGTTTGGTAGAGAAGCTTGTGTGAGGTGTCACTTGTTTGTGCCTTTTAACCGGGCGACGGACATAGCCTTGCGCGGACTTCTCCCGTTTTAGCTCTCTCTGATTAGTTCCTTTTGGCGGCCACACTGCAACGAGGTTGCGGGGAGCGATAATGGATTCTGCTGTATTCAACTGGGACCTTGGCATTGCCCATAATCTGGTTGAATAAACAGAGAATTTTGTCAGCTCCTAGCATTACCGATTGCTTGGTCGCTTAATCTTAGGCAGCCTTATTGCATGGGAAATGATAGATTATTTCCAGATCTGGTCTGGGGATGTGTTTGTCAATGACCGTGCAGTTCACAGGAATTGAGGAATATTATTCAGATTTAACATTCAAACAAGAATTCATGGCATTGCCCGTATCTTGGTTGAATTAAGTTGAATTTGGGGATATTTTTCTGCCTGTGCCAGGCACCTTAGATTTAGGAAACGAGGAGATTTTCTCACTCACACTTGGGTGAGTGAGAAAATATGCAACAGAGGTTACTATAAATAGAAATAGGCATTTTAGAGTGTGTTCTCAGTGCAGAGAGGTTAATAGTTTCACAGCTACATTTGGTCTGAAGACTTCTCGGCGCGGGGCACGCGCTATCTGGGGTGCAACGGCACTGCCACTGCTACACTTATTGGGTTTAAATTCATAGGGTTTATAGGTTTTGCTGAAACTATCGAGGGTAGTAGAAATTAGGAGTGTTTTAATTTCTTCTATTTTCGTCAGGCCATTACAGCACCCGCATGCTTAAAAGCATACATTTGTTTGTTGTTACTTGTTAGCACGTAGCACTCATTAGCATGCTCTATAGCAACAAGTAGGTGTTCACTCTCCATTCCGACATCTCACCACTCCGACTAGTGGCTTCCGCGTGCGGTTAGGGTTAGGGTTAGGGTTAGGTATAGGGTTCGTCAACGTCGGAAAGGCGACATGTCGGAAAGGAGAAATGCACCCCAACAAGTATTGCCAAACAGCGCCCACCTGCTATATTTGTCCACCAACACGGTCGCGGAGGCTCTGCTTTTGCCCAATGACCACTTTAATAAGCTTCGCTGGGCTTACACACCTGAAACAAATTAATTAACGAGTGGAGCAACACACCGAGCAGCGTTCACAACGAGACACACTCGGTCTCTGTGAGTGGATGAGAGGCAGTGCGCATGTCCGTACACCATGTGAAACCCGACACCTATCCCCTATCACCTATCACCTAGACCCAACTTTGAGAATAGATTAACAGCGGTATTTTTTTTATCGCACGATAAGAGTCCGCCGTTAACTTAGCCCGGTAACGGCGTTAACGGCCCGGCCTTAATACATATATATATATATATATATATATATATATATATATATATATATATATATATATATATATATATATATATATATATACATATATACATACATACATACATACATACATACATACATACTGTACATACATATACACCTTATAGCTTGTTTCGACAAATTTCGACCGATAAATAGGTCATGTAGCCATTTAATACTGAGTATTAACAACTACAGCTGCTATTTTAAATTGTTGATATGTGTTACATTCCATGCAGTCCATTTGTCCACCTCAACACGCAGACATGCTGATGTGATACCCTCACAATAAAAATAAGAAACGTACTGGACCATACTTTAAATAAAAAGTGCTTACACATTTTCAAAAAAATAAAAGTTACTTCACAAGTTGCTTCACAATTGTGAGGGTATCACACTGACATACTGTCACCTGATTGACATTTATCAATCATAACCTCAGACACGCCAAATTATTGCTTTTAGCATTGGAAACTAGCATTTCACATGTGAATTGAGCAGGTGAATTAGTCATGTCCAGGTATTTGACAATTTTACCTTATAGTAATGTATTGCAGTCATTCCTATTGCTGGTAATGAGTTTTTTATTTTAATTTAGGCTTTTGAGAGTTAATGTTTGATTTGATATATGGTAATGTTCAAGATTAACTATATGCTGACAAAAACAATAATCATACTAGACTTCACAATAATTGTGAATGTTGTGTGTAGTGTCCATTGTCTGTTTTGCTTCAATGATGTATTTTGGAAAATAAATAAATAATCATTGTGATGGGTGTTATAACAGATTAAGTTGTGGTAGTTATAATGTGCTGTTACGCTGAGCTCATAATGCCTTTTGACCAGCCCTTACAATACTTATACACCTTGTTATAAGTTATCATTCATAATTATAAACATTTATAATGAGTGTTATGAAGCCTTATAACACACATTATGAATGTGATCATAATGCCTTATTATGTTATCTTCATATACTGTGTTACTTGTCATTTGATGTTACAGAAAAGAACTGCAGGAGACTTTGTGCCAGTATACCTCCGACACTCTCATTGACATTGCCACAGTGACAGAATTCTGTCAGTCACGTTCAGAATGGATAGCCGATCGGAAACTAGAGAAAAAAACAATGAATGACATAAAAAAGGAAGAAAGTCAAATTGATCTGAGCTTTGGCCATGTGACCGGGTCCGAGGACACAGGTCAGGCTGTTGTAGAATATGCAACGAGCAAGCTGACCATGATTACTGCTGATGCAAGGCGGGAAGATCTGAAGAAGAAGTTAGGTGAGGTTCTTAGGGAAACTAGAAGAGGTTTGGAAAAGCTGAACCCGTTTGTGGCTGCTGTGGAATCACTGGCTGTTACCTCTCTGCATGTCTTTGCGGAGAAGAAGCAGGTGTTACAGCTGCCTGTAGGGACAAACTTTAAGAGTGTTCAGGCTGTCATCACTGCTGCAAAGCTGGTCTGCCCACTCCTCCTGCAGTTTAAAAGAGCAGATACCTTCTTCTCTCCCAGCTTTCACAATGTTGAAGAACATTCAACATATTTGGATAAATATGTATGCAAAACCAAGCTCATCTGCGAAATGTTGGAGAGAAGGTAAATTAAGCAAACTGCCTTTGGTTTTCAATGCTTTATTTCTTTATTCATTACAAAATATGATTCATTGTGCACAAGCCAGTACAAAATATTCATAAATTGAGTAAGGTTTCTCATTCATAGCGCTGTCAGAGAATTTGGGAACATGAAGATTACAAAAACTGTGGTCCAACTACCTGCATATTTGTCTGAAGGTGACATAGAGGAAATGCTACGTCATATCAAATTGCTCACTGATGTCAGGTATGTATTATGTCTCAGTGGATTAGACATATTATAAAAGGTGTAGGATTGCACTAAAATAGGTGTCCAGTCACTGCTGGTGGTGTTGTAAAATGTGAAGTCCACTACTTAAGAATGAAACATATTTACATATATCAGAAGCAGAAGGCTCTCATACCTGCAGGGCTTGTTTTACAGTGCCTAAAAGTATCAATATGCATTGGCATGCAGTTGTCTAGTCCTCTGGCATAGGCTAATCACAGCGCATCTTTTCCGGGACTTGGCAAAACACGTAACAACTGTTGGTCTGTAGCAGACTACGCCGGCTCGTGTGGAACAACCACGGCATGGATGCGTTTGTAATGACAACTAATAACAGATTAATGAAAAAGAAAATACACCGTTGACCGCAACAAATAGCATAAGTAGTGATATGCTTATGGGCTCTTCTCTATGCTATGGGGGCTGCTGGAGAAACTGGACGGCAGGGGCAATTCTGCAAATAGACCCCATGGCTAGTCATTTGGGATCAATATAAGTATAGGAATAAAAGGCTATATGTTATTTTGATCCAGACTTCTAATTTAAGTTAATAGATTCACGTTATTTTGAACAGAGAATTGCACTTGTAACATCAATTATATTGACTCGCTGGGGTGACAGGTTGACATGAAAGGTGTGTTGCTGGCCTGCCTAACCTTTTTGGCACACAGTAGACTGGGGTAGCTTCCCATTAGAACGTGTGTGGACATTATTGTTATTTAAATGACGATCGGTTGCAGCCGCCAGATTTATCAACACACTGTCCTTTTTTTACGCTGTGATTGACAGGTTACACCTACTTGATAAATCACATGTGAGCAGTGGCGGACTGGCCATTTGGCGTACCGGGTAAATGCCCGGTGGGCCGATGGGCCAGTGGGCCGCTGGGCAAAAAAAAAAAAAAAAAAGTCATTTCCGGGTCGTGCAGCTCAATTATTAGTTACGTTAATGTTTGGGCTGGGATGCTTTCCAGCAGGGGCCTCAGTGCGGCTGCAGAGTTCATGTGCAGGGCTGGGCTGAAGCAGTGAAATGCAAACTCACGATACTGTTTCTATTCTCTCTGACAGGATGGGCCAACACTTTACAATTTGGTTCATGTTCCAGGATGACTCCTCCTCTGGCTTTATGAAGGAGTTCAGCGATCGTCGTTTAGGGATGTTCCAGTCTCTAGCTGAATTGAATGAAATTGCTGTCCAGCTAGATACGATGAAGAAGGGTGCTCTGATCTCCAGTGTAGCAGGTGGCTCAGTAGCGGTAGTTGGAGGTGTGCTCACCATTGCTGGTGGAGTTGTAACAGGTGGAGCGTCCCTAGTTATAACCGGGGTGGCCTTAGGAGTTGCCTGTGGAGTCAACAGTTTAGTCACCAAAGGCACAGAGATCGTAGTAAACAAAAAACGAAAAAAGAGCGCTAATGAGATAATGAGCAAATTCAGGGAAGATTTAAGGTGCCTCCGGGAGTATATAGAGGAGGTGTCTAGTAAAGCAAACACCACGCTGGGAAAGGACAATGTGGATCTGGTAGGATCTATCAAAAAGGCCAACAAAATTATTAAAAAAGGCATTAAAGCTTCAATAGATCATGTTAAACCAGAAACAGACTAGGGAGTAAGAGGCCAGGGAGGAGCGGATATGGGCCAGGGAGGAGCAGAAATAGGCCAGGGAGGAGCAGAAATAGGCCAGGGAGGAGCAGAAATGGGCCAGGGAGCAGCAGAAATAGGCCAGGGGGCAGCAGAAATGGGCCAGGGAGCAGCAGAAATCGGCCAGGGAGCAACAGAAATTGGCCAGGGAGCAGCAGAAATGGGCCAGGGAGCAGCAGAAATGGGCCAGGGAGCAACAGAAATCGGCCAGGGAGCAGCAGAAATGGGCTGGGAAGTAGCAGAAATGGGCCAGGGAGCAGCAGAAATTGGCCAGGGAGCAGCAGAAATTGGCCAGGTAGCAGCAGAAATGGGCTGGGAAGTAGCAGAAATGGGGCAGGGAGCAGCAGAAATTGGCCAGGGAGCAGCAGAAATTGGCCAGGTAGCAGCAGAAATGGGCCAGGGAGCAGCAGAAATTGGCCAGGTAGCAGCAGAAATGGGCCAGGGAGCAGCAGAAATTGGCCAGGGAGCAGCAGAAATAGGCCAGGGAATAGCAGCTAGTAGTACCATCGCTTTAAATGCTGTTGGCCTTGGTTGGAACATGATGAATGTCTGCAAAGACAGCATTAGTCTGGCTAAAGGCAGCAAGAGTGAAGTCGCACAGCTAATCCAAGCCAGAGTTTCACTGTGGCATTCAGAGCTAAACTCATTGACGAAGATCGACTACTATCTGCGTGAAAGCATGCGGACATCAGCGGAGAAGAAAAATCGCCTCGAATCGCCATTTTATCCAGAACATATGATTTGACACTCTGATCCAGTGGCAGAAAAAGAAAAAAAATGTCTTGGTTATTTTTATTATTTTAAACTGTATAATGAACCAGTCAGTGATTTAAGAAAATATACAACAACAATCACATTTTGCTTTTTTTCCAGTTTCTAATATCCCACTTTAACTCCTTCATGCAGAATCCTGAGCAGGAATTTATGAAGCTAGACTGTCATTCTTGGAATCTGTTCTTCAGTACTCCTTTTCGCTGATGATTCTGCTCTCCTAGTCTCTCACAATGATAAATCAAAGGTGGAATAATTACTGATGGCAAAACTCCACAAAATCAGAATCTGGTTATCGGACAATAAGTTGTCTCTCCATCTTGGCAAAACATTAGGGTCTAATGAAAGCCTAAAGATGTACCTTATGGTTCAGAGTCGTAGTACTGTAGGAGTTACAGCCAACGAAGAAGCCTGCACATTGGACAAACTATCTGGAGAGAGTGTGGCACTAAAAGTTATCTCAAAGGCCAACCAAAAAGTTAAATGTCATAGATAGAAGCGCTCTTGAAATATATTACATGTAGTCCTTTGCTATTTTACTTGTTTAGCATTAACGTTGTATGAATGTACTTATTAAGGATAATATTTTTGATGTACTGTATGTTGGCACCCCCCCCCCCCCCCCCCCTCCCCGCACCCCACCAAAATAAAGAAAAAGTAAAAACATGGCGAACACATTGGCACTCAAGGGACCACAATGGAACAACTCAATGGTGTTTTATCCTTCTGACAATACTGTATATGGTCATGTATATGACAGGAAAAACATAAATATAATATATTTTTTCACCTGAGTATGAAGTGTTTATACATTTGTTTCTCTCCAAAATATGGTTAAATTGTTCATAAATATATAAGTATATATATATATATATATATATATATATATATATATATATATATATATATATATATATATATATATGTGTGTGTGTGTGTGTGTGTGTGTGTGTGTGTGTGTGTGTGTGTGTGTGTGTGTTACGGCTGTGATCATATTTTTGTTTTATTTGTTTATGTTCTGTTATCTCATTTGGATTTTTTCCTTATATAGAAAAATATAAGTATATATATATATATATATATATATATATATATATATATATATATATATATATATATATATATATATATGTGTGTGTGTGTGTGTGTGTGTGTGTGTGTGTGTGTGTGTGTGTGTGTGTGTGTGTGTGTGTGTGTGTGTGTGTGTGTGTGTGTGTGTGTGTTACGGCTGTGATCATATTTTTGTTTTATTTGTTTATGTTCTGTTATCTCATTTGGATTTTTTCCTTTATTTTTTAAAGATATTTTTTGGGGCTTGATAGTGTACAGTGGAGATAGACAGGAAACAGGGAGAGAGAGATAGGGAGAGACATGCAGCAAAGATCGCGGGGAACGGGACTCGAACCCGCGAAGCGTTGTCAGGCTACATTAGAGCCTAAGTGCCAGGACCGCTGGCCAGGGTGTCTTTTTATTTTTTTATAATAAAAAATATTTGTGTGAAAAACATTTGATTTTTATTTTCCTTAATGTTATCTTGTTCCCACGACTTTATAGGGTTAGGAAAATGTGGTTCTTGCAAGGTCAGTCTGCAAATGAATGTTCTACATAGTGTCACGACTTGTGAATAAGCTAGATACGGCACAGTATTCTGGCTACATTTTATAGTTTCGTCAAAGACATAACCCTTATAAAAGCCTAATGTGCCTAACTAGTGTAACTGCGAAACTATGAGTATTCCTGTATAGACACACACTACATGCACCTATTCTAGTAATAGAATCAGCCTTGCATAAACATTCTCACCCATATGGTTCACGAAGAGGAAAGTTGAACCCTATAGGTCAATTGAACTTTTACAACTTTTACGTACATAACAAAATAATAAAATAAGAATTTCCCTCTGTACCAACAGTTGTCAGCCACTGGAGTAGTGTGGTGGTGTTAACTTGCAGAAACACATTGCCTTCTCGCTGTATATCGGTGTTTTCATTGTTTGTTTTGGTAGACATTTTGGGCTGCCAAATCATATGATGAAAATAGCCGATCTACAAGCTTGTGAGGTTGTAGATCATGGTATTTTTGCCATGTGACACCGGTGCATGATATCTATAAATTAAGCATATAGGCCTAGGCTATTTTTAACAAATCTGTAATGGCCCAAATTAGGGCCACCAGCGTTAATGTGGTATCTGAGATGACCCTTAATGGCAGCTACCCTCATGTCTTCAGGTGAAAGGCTGAGCTCACAGGTTAAAAACCTGGTTGGAATGATGGGGTCGCCAAAATAAATCCCTCATAATATAGGGTTGTGGTATAAAAAAGTTTGAGAACCCTGGTCTAGGCCTATCTGCTTCAGTTGACCAGCAGAGGCCGCCAGTAGCCATATGAACTCCAGGGACGAAGCCTCTCTCTCTCTTTCCTGCATCTTTTCCTCCTATATTTCACTCATTCTTTCTAACTCTCTTCCTTTGTCATCTTCTCTGTCCCTCTCTCTTGCTGCTTTAACTCTCTTTTACTTGATCATATTCAAACATCTTGCATGAACAAACTAGAAATTTCATTCTCTAGTTTGCATGTATGGGTGTCAATAGATTTAATCTAAAAAGTGACCGTGTGGTCAGGTCATATATATTCATTCATTCATGCATTCATGCAATTTCTATAATAATAACATATAGAAAGAGTTGTTTTTATTCAAAGTATTTGTTTAAAATAAAATGTTCATGTATAAATGGGTGGGTTTCTGTCTGTTGCACTGCAGTATTTATATCCACTAAAACCTACAGTAGTGTATATGGCACCATAACCACATAAACCTTATAGTAAATATGGTTTAAATGGTAAATGGTGCCAGTATATACTTAGTTGACGGGGGTCCAGCGGGGCTCTATACAGTATTAGGTGTGCTAGTATTTCCCTCTTCACCAAATCTCTAGCTGATCTACAAGCTCACAATGCATCACAATGCGCCACTTTGTCAGCTTATACAGTAGATCTGCTGTTATCGCTCAACTTTCACCTCAGAACAGGGACGCTAGGGTTACAGTGCGCATATAACCTTGTTTCACTACAGTAACCTATATTTAGGTTGTCGAAGAAGAAAACATTTGTAACATTAATTATTTCATTTGCTATAAATATCATTAATACCCAGTGCTGGATCCAAACACTGTATGCTATGATATCATTGCTGTCGGGCAGAAACCTTGTATCTCGTAACCTCACAACGCGTCGCTATGTGACACGTTGTGAGCTTGTAGATCAGCAAAAAAAGTTTAGCTATTTTTTGGGGGGGATTTTATAAATATTGAACCAATGAAAAGTTATCAAGAGCTCATGACTAAATGATAACTACATTTGGTCCATAGGATTTTTTTCCCTCCATTTTCTGAATTTGCAGAACAGTTGTTGACATACAAGGTTTCCAACGTAACGGACAGCGACAATATGTTTATTGAATGCTGTCAAGAAACTGTCAGTGCAACAGTATCAGACCAGATTGTTAATGTCTGATGACAATAACAGTGCATATTCAGGGGGTAGTTACAGAAAGACTCAAACATGATGTGACTTTGTGACATTTATCAAATGATTTGTTTATATTCAATCATTTACAAACACCAGGGATAAAACTAGCCTCGCATAGGCATGCTGCCTAAACCTCATGATCTCACGTTTACCTCTAAGTTTCAATGCGCAACGCTACATTTGTGGGCTGGTTTCACCTGGCTACAAAGCTCAAAGGTGCATACAAAATAAGCATGAAATAAAAATGTAAAACCCTACAATAATGAAGAATGGGATGCATTACAAAAATAAATGACTAATAGTATTTATTACAAAAATAAGCAACAGTTATATTGCTATTTTGTATTACAATATAAAAAATACATTGATCATTTCTATATTCAAAACTCATACAAACAGTTGTATAATCTTGTGGAAACCTGTGAAAAAAAAAACACAATGACACGATGCTGCATTTTTCGCTGTCTTTTTAGAGTCAGATTTGCGTTTCAATCAAATACAGTATAATTAGGAAAATTGCGGCATTTCAATCAAGGGACATTTTCATTGTAGATGATTGACCTAAAGCATCCGTCTACCGTTTCTTTCAGCTGATCCACAATTTCTTGCAGCTCTTTAGCTTTCTGCCTGATTAACAAGACAAATTTCATGGTCTTCGATTTGATGTTCGCCGACTCAGGATCGGCATCGATCAACATCTCATCTTCAGACGCGCTACCTTCACCTGCAGCCGCCTGTGCCTGTGCCTGCCGAATGTCATGGATTTCCTTGGCGTCCTTGGCGATGAAGAAGACGTCGACGGCCACGGCCAGACTGGAGAGCACCCCCGTCGCCACGTCTACGGCCTGGACGACGTTGGCTATCTCCGCGGCGGTGCCGCCCGCTTCGATCAGGTCGACCAGCTGCGGAATACCGCCCAGGCAGTTCACGGCCTCTGCGCCGATCTTTGCGACTTTTTTGGCCATTTCCCTCACGTTTTTCCTGCCCTCTGAGTTGGGGAAGACCGGGAGCTCTGGGAGCTGTCCTGAGCCCTGGCTGATGTGCGCAAGAGACGTCACCACTGAATTCAGCTTCTCAGTAAAGTCGTTGATGACGCTTTCGATGGCCCGGTGAACGCTGTTCTTCTTCACCTTGTTGGTGATGTTTGATATGCTGGCAGTGGCACCGCCAGCTACAGACACCATGACACCGACACCGGTGACAATGAGAGAGAGACCAAAAGTAGTGAGGGCCAAAGAGAGACCTACAATGGAGGTAAGGCTCCCCACCGTTGCAGTGATATTGCCCATCAGGCTGACGATTGTGGTGCTCTCATGCGCCTTCTCCAGACCATCAGCTAAGGCCGCTAGCAGGCCCAAGTTGGCTTGAAGTTCTTCTATAGTTGCTTTACTCTGAGAGGGAGAGAGAAAGGATGTATGGTGTGTTCTAGTTTTTTTCGGAGGGTATACGATAATTATTCCCCGCACTGCATGCACATGGTCGTGGGTAAACGCTTGTTCGTTTTCAATGGATGAAATGGTTAGTAGACTGTATACACTTTTTTTCAAAAATAAATCTGAATACAGTGCAACACGGTAAAACACACCACTGGCGTATGTACTGATGAGAAGAGAGGAATGAGCAGTGGTGTAAAAAGTACTCCATTTGTTTACTTAAGTAAAAGTATCAATACTGCAATGTAGAAATACTGTTACAAGCGACGCATTGTGAACTTGTAGATCTGCTATTTTCAAACGGCCAAAAAGCATATAGGGCTGAAGTGGTTAATGTATGTTTTGTAATAATAATCCAAATCTACAAAGTAACTAGTAAGTAAAGTTTTCAAATAATTGTAGTGCATTAAAAATGACAATATTTGCCTCTGAGATGTAGCGGAGTAGAAGTAAAAGTACTGACAATTGGAAATACTCCAGCAAAGTGAAAATACCTCAAAACTGTATTTAAGTATAGCACTTGAGTAAAAGTACTTAGTCACTTTACACCACTGGGAATGAGGCTATTTGACAGGAATGAGAGGAAGGAATGAGTGGAAGGAATGAGTGGAAAGAATGAGAGGAGGAAATGAAAGATATGCCAAACCTTGCTTATGAGGAAATTGATGATAAAGGGCCTTGTAAGGATTGCTCTGGCTGTAGGCCTTGACCCAGGGTCTCCCTGGAAGATGTCATTCAGTAGTTGCTGTAGGGGTTTTGAGAAATGCCCTGGGAGAGCTGGATACTCATCTCCAGCTCCCTGGTTCTCTGTAGCAAACTGTTTGGAAATCATTATACATTATTAAAAGCATAAAGGTCCAAGGAGGATACAATCCATGCCAGTCTCCAGTTTGTGGTGGCAGTATGGCGCCCTCTACTGAAAATCTGTCACCCTAGCATTCATTTAGTGAATTACAGGTTGACATTGAAAGTTACTCTTACATTAGTATTAGAATTTCTTGCATAAAAGCTTGTTTATGCAAATAATCACTAAATAAATCAATCATAATGCAAAGGAAAACACACTATAATGTCAAACATCATACAAGGATGATACAATAAAACTTCCATAGTCTAATAGATTGAATTTTGGAATAATGTTGCATGTCCACTTACTGCTAGCTCCAGTGTACAAAGCTCATACAGCACACAGCCCAGGGCCCAGATATCACTGGAGGGGGAAAATTCAGTATCACTATTAAATGATCAGTGTTTTTGAACCCTTTTACCTGAAGCGATTCTACATGTCTCCTAAATCCCAACAGTTTTCTGAAAAACGTAAGTTTCTATATCAGTGGTTCTCAAACGTATTGTATATCTGCTATTTTTTAATAGCCAGTGTAAAATAATCCTTTTTAGCTCAAATCTAAAAATGACACAGTTCCAGGTCTTAATGGGTTAAGTGATAAAACAGAATATTGACATGCATACCATTTGACACCTTACTTGTTGTGTACCTTTTGGTGCCATACGTCGACATTTCAGGGCTTGCATAACATATGGCAGCATTCTGTGCCGACATCGTTTTGCCATGCATCCTTATGGAAGAAAAAAAGAGAAGATTGTAGTATTGTTGTTCAGTGGTGGAAGAAGTACTCAAATGTTTTACTTAAGTAAAAGTATCAATACTGCAATGTAGAGGTACTCTGTTACAAGTAAAAGTCCGGAATTAAAAATGTACTTGAGTAAAAGTACAAAAGTATTGGTATCAAAATGTACTTAAAGTACCAAAAGTAAAAGTACTAAAATGTTTGAAAATAGCAGATCTACAAGCTCACAACGCGTCGCGATGTGACACGTTGTGAGCTTGTAGATCGGCTATTTTCAAATAGCCTAGGTATGCAATAGGGCCAAAGTGGTAAATGTATGTTTTACAATATAATAATGTATATCTGCAAAGTAACTAGTAACTAAAGTTTTTAGTTACTAGTTTACTTAAGTACAGTAATTGAGTAAATGTACTTAGTTACTTTACACCACTGCTGTTGTTGTAGATCCTGAATGTTAGTTTAACCATGACAGTGTTCATTTGACCATATGTACCTCTCACTGAGGTTTCCAAATCCTCCCAAACAAACCGTTCCACATTCTGTGAGGAGTATCCTCTGAAAGACGAAAGAAAAGGACAGTGAAAATAGTCAAATTACATTTCACATAATGTGTGAATATGAGTTGTAGTACCTCGGGTTTGAGGTCTTTGTGGAGCAGTCCATTCTCATGAATGCACTCCAGTGCCATGCACGTTTGCAAAATCCACTGTAGAATCTGTTGAGGCAAATAACATTGTACTGTATGTAAAATGTCCAGAGATTTGGTCTGGATTTTACATTGTATTTATTACCAACAACGTGCGTGTTAGTAAGTTGTATTGCAAACTCTGTGTCTAGATTACAGTTTCCTTTGTTTAGTTCAAGTCATTATTTTTTAACTCAAATTTTTGCTTCTGGGGGTCTCTGGCACAACATATTTTTAGATGGGGGTCCGTGGGAAAATACATTTTGGGGTCCTTGACATGATAAAGTTTGAGAACCACTGATATAGCAGCATACGTTTTTCAGAAAACTGTTATTATTTAGAAGACATTTGTAGACTTGGCCTCGGGTCTTAATGTGTTAAGAAGAAAACATGTTTAGAATCATATAAATGTCCTAGGACTTCATGTGACTGTCCCCCACACACAGTAGGATGCTAAAGTCACATGTTGCTGACCCTCTATGAAAACAAAGACTGATTGAATAACTTAATGAGATTGGTATGCAAAGCTAATTAGGCGTACATTAAGTTGAATGTGTATGATCCCCATGTAAGAGCTGTTAGTTTCAGCATATCCAGACTGGCCTGATAAGAAACTGAAGACGAAGCAGGACTTCTTAAATCCTGTCTGTTTATTTTATCAATTCTCACAACCATATACACTGTACACATATTTACAGCGTGAATTTGCATATTGGGGGGTGTGTGTGTGTGTGTGTGTGTGTGTGTGTGTGTGTGTGTGTGTGTGTGTGTGTGTGTGTGTGTGTGTGTGTGCGCGCGCGCGTGCGTGCGTGCGTGCGTGCGTGTGTGTGTGTGTGTGTGTGTGTGTTAGAGATAAGATGATGGCACTTACTGCATTGTGTATCCACATGGAAATGTGTTTTTGCATTATATGCCCCGACAAGGATGAAAGCATAGCATGCAAAGAAGGCATAGTGTAATAATGGCATTGATCCACAATAATTATGTTCCACAGAGTTCACGTTATTGATTTTTGGTACCTATGTGGGACTTACACAATCAGTGGTGGACAGTTACGAAGTACATTTGACTGAGTACTGCACTTATTATAGTACTTTACTTGAGTATTTGTAGATACTATGACCGTATGTCGACAAAGATTGTACTTTAGACTTCACTGCATTTCTAGTAAGGGAAAACAGTAAATGAACCACTCTAGCTCTGTACGTCCTTACACACTGGGGGCGATTTTTTCATGTGAATAATACGTTTTGGTTTTTTTAAACTTTATAAAGTCAATGCAAGCTTCCACATCAGTTTCGCGGAGCGAAAAAGCGTCTTTTATTTATTCGGACCGAGTCCGAATGTTGCGTATATTCGCATACTCGCCGGTGTGTAATGACCTTGTGTGTAACACATTAGTTACCTGCTCTTCTTCAAATCCTCCTCCAGACTCTCTCTGTTCCTGAATCTTTTGAGCAAGATTGCCACCTTTACAGTGGTCCATTACAACGTAGAGGCAGTCTTCCACTGTCACATTTGATAAGAGATACAAATTATTGTGCCACGTTTGACACATTGTTCGTTTAGGATGGCTCACATGTGTGTTCACTTTAAATCAGCTTTCTGTTCAATACCACTTTGTGTAAAATATATCATATCAAGTCAGGTCAGGGCAATAATTCCTAATCAAAATGTGTACAGACAACGCTGTCTCACTCCCAAAAGGCGTATTTTGACTTTTTGGGACAATTTTGACGGGGGTGGGTGTGGGGGGGTGGGGCAAAAAAAGTCACTATATGACTTTTGGGGAATATATGATTTATATATCTTTTTGATTCTGTGCCTATTGGGACATAATCCGCTAACCGTTTTTTTGTCGGCCCGTCAAAAACGCTGAGAACTGGACTTCCGCATTGATGTAAAGCGGAAGTCCCGAAAAATCAACATGGGCCTTATTTGGCCCCCCTTCACATCACATGTTTACATTGGTCACTAAGTAACAATATGCCTTTTGGGGAGTGAGACAGTGTTGGTACGGAAGGACAGTTGAAGTTGTAACTGGTTTAAAGGTAAGGTGGCAGTAAGGCCTACCTTCAAATGAGTTGTAGCCCACAATATGTGGATGGATTGTGGCTTTCAGCTTATCAACTTCTGAGGCAATTTCCTGATAAGGATTCTATTAAGTAAAAACACAATACAACTTCTGTAATTATATCATCACTGTCGGGTGGAAAACGTGTATGTTCCAAACCATGGCTTTTCAGGAAATGGGGAAAAAGAACCATGCGTTCCAATGGATCAAGTAGTTATTGGTTAAATGTTTATGAAACCCAAAGACAGAGTTATAACAGTCACACCACGTTGCAATGCCATTGAATATAATTTCAAAAGAGCTGCAACATGCACATATTGTAACTGTATCCTACATTTTGAAACACATGTATTGATTTGAAGGATATACAGTGTGAACTAACCTTGATCTCTTTAATGACGACCTCTTTGCCCTCCTTTGAAGTGGCAACAGTTCCATCCTCTGTGGTGCACTGCATAGTGTAGCCATGCTCCTCACACACACTAAGTTTATTCCCCATCTGGATGTCGGTCTAATGAACACAGCTGTGAATCATTCATATCAAACACTGAACAACAGACATGCAGTAAAACTATGAAATAGCAGTTCAGATGCAAATTGCATCTCAACAGTGGTGTAAAGTAAAATACATTTACTCGAGTACTGTAGTTAAGTACAATTTTGAGGTACTTTTACTTAACTGGAGGTTTTCCAATTGTCTATACTTTTACTTCTACTCACTACATCTCAGAGGCAAATATTGTACTTTTACTCCACTACAATTATTTGAAAACTTTAGTTACTAGTTACTTTGCAGATATAATTTATTACATTATAAAACATACATTAACCACTTTAGCCTTATTTTATACCTAAGCTATTTGAAAATAGCTTATCTACAAGCTCACAGCGCGTCGCGATGCGACGCGTTGTGAGCTTGTAGATCTGCTATTTTCAAACATTTTAGTACTTTTGGTACATTTTGATGCCAATACTTTTACTCACGTAAATTTAGAATTCCGGACTTTTACTTGTAACAGAGTACTTCTACATTGCAGTATTGATACTTTTACTTAAGTAAAACATTTGAGTACTTCTTCCACCACTGCATGCATCTCAATGGCACCTTTGAAGCATGCTGCATAATCACGCAAGGAGCTGATTTGGTTCCGATTGAAAGCTGGAAGTTTCTAACTGTCTCCACTGTTACCGTTTACTTTAACTATTAACAAATAGTATAACCAATTACTTTAACATTTCAGTAATACTATTACACTTTCCCCATCCCGCAGAAATAACTTGTTACAATTTCCACAGCCCTTGGTGGGACTACGGGTCGAGACGTATAGTGCGCGTAATGTGATTTGCATGCTGTCAGGATTTAGATTTTGTCTGGAGTACAGACAACAGTGCAGTCACTTCAGGAGTTCAGTCTAACGGCTCCTTTCGACTACGAGAAATATTTGTGAACCGTGTCGCGCCGTGAAACGCATTTCATTGTTTCCATTACGCTATGCTATGGCTCCGCTTCAGATAAGGTTCCTCAGAACCTAGTTTGGACGCTTAACAATCAGTAGGTGGTAGGCTACTATGAGTTCTAACTTATACTTAAAAAACGAAATTAAAAAATAACAAAAATAGCCGAACTCCAAGCTCACAAAGTTTTGGGAGGTTGGGAGTTTTTTTTTATGATGACACACTTCCCCCGTAAAAATAAATAAATAAATACAATTGAATAAAAAGTAAAACATCACATAACTTACAGGAAAGATTAAGGTTATGGAATGTTCTGGGTTACCTGTCAGAGTGGAATGGAGCCATAACTTACCCCCCCCCCCCCCCCCCCCCCAAGGAATAAGGAGTTACAGTGTCCCTCACCTTGTTTTAAATTCCATGGAATGAAAGAAAACAAATGATATGTTCCATATCCTGCTCCATCTCCACACTGTCAACATCATGTGTGTGTCTCTCTGTCCCCCCTCCTGATCCATTTGCATGTCACAGCAGTCCGCTTTCTTACGCCTCATTTATACTTGGTTAATTGCGCTCCGTGTGCAGAAAATAAATGATCTAGAAGCTTACAGTGCATCGCACTGGCAACATATTGTGAACTTGTATATCAGCTGTTTTCGGTGCACAACACCAACACGCAACTAAGTAAATCAGGCACACTACAAACTCCACTCGGTTGTTCCATTAAATCTTTTGAGTCCAAAAATATATATACAATTATAATACTCAAGTAATATTTCAGACAAGTAACGGTACTTGTTACTGTACTTCAATAAGATGGTGTAGTACTTTTTTCCACCACCTGTGGAACAGTGTGTGCAGATAGACATGAGGAGTGTGTGAAGAGACATATGAAATGAAATAACTTCATACACACACACGCACACGCACACGCACATGCATGCACACACACACACACACGCACGCACGCACACGCACACGTGCACGCGCACACGCACACGCACACGCACACACACACACACACACACACACACACACACACTTTAATGATCAATCGTTCGATTGTACTTTAACTAGACGTTCGGGCCGCTACGCGGCCCGAACGTCTAGCGTGACGCATCGTTCACTTTGCAGTGCCACCTTACAGGCACCTCACAGTGTGAGAGAGAGTTTTGTGCTCTCCTAAATCCACGGCAGGCTTTGAAAGTACCCACTTCAGAAAGAGGTGACGTGCATCACCTCTCCAATGACCAAAACCCACTATGGAAGCCGTCGAACTGGTGCGATCTGACGGCATCCTAGAATTTATAGGTAGGATGTGATGTCATGCGTGATGTCATGCTGTCGTGAGATTACGTCACACTGGCGTTGTGTCCATATTCGGGACGACCGTCTCATCGTGATGTCAGATTACGTCACACTGGCGTGATGTCAGATTACGTCACACTGGCCACATACAACGTACGTACATACTGACAACCGACATGGCGCAGGATTCAAATTGTATATATACTAGAAGTTCGGGCCGCTACGCGGCCCGAACGTCTAGCGCGACGCGTCATCCACTTGGCAGTGCCCCATGACAGGCACCTCACAGTGAAGTGGTGGTCATTTTGGCGGCGTGGGTTGTGTTGAGGATGGAAGCCGTCGAACTGGTGCGATCTGACGGCATCCTAGAATTTATAGGTAGGATGTGATGTCATGCTGTCGTGAGATTACGTCACACTGGCGTTGTGTCCATATTCGGGACGACCGTCTCATCGTGATGTCAGATTACTGTTTCACCCCAACTGTCAAAGTGCTGTTTCACCCCAACTAAACAACTCGTTTAGTTCAAGGTTTTACAAAAAAAAGTAAATACCATACTTTTTATTTATTAATTCATGTTATATTATCATTGCAATCTTAGTGTTTTGCCAGTTATTTGCCACAGGTTGATAATCACTGTTGACAAGACATTGCAATAATACTGAACACTTTGAAGTCAATAGAGCTAAGGGGACTTGAAGGGACAAATAGCCCTATAGGCTGCTAATTTCAAAGCAGCCTATAGGGCTGCGTTCAGAGGTAGGTAGGTATACTGTATACATTCAGTTTGTACCTCCAAAACAAAGTGCTGTTTCACCCCATCTTCTCCCAAACATACTCTCCAGTTTTCACCCCGTCTCATTCTCATTTTCTGTCTGTACCGCTCTTTCTTCCAGAATGCTGATCTCTGTCTCTGTCTCATTTTTCTATCTATGTGTCTTTCTCTCTCTCTCTCTCTCTCTCTCTCTCTCTCTCTCTCTCTCTCTCTCTCTCTCTCTCTCTCTCTCTCTCTCTCTCTCTCTCTCTAGCCTGACTTATACTTCTTCGTACAATGGTGTCACATGAAAATAGCAGATCTACAATTTTGCAAAGCGTTGCATCGTTGGTGCACGACACATGGTAGTGTATACCTCTCTCTCTCTCTCTCTCTCTCTCTCTCTCTCTCTCTCTCTCTCTCTCTCTCTCTCTCTCTCTCTCTCTCTCTCTCTCTCTCTCTCTCCCTCTCTCTCTCTCCAGTGTGCCAGGGAGCTGAGGATTAGGGCAGGTACTGGCGGTCCATCTGCACACCGGATTTGGAGTCGTGGCTTCGCTGCGATCCGTCTGTCGTCCGCCTGGACCCTCGGGGGAGGAGAGAGAGAGAGAGAGAGAGAGAGAGAGAGAGAGAGAGAGAGAGAGGAGGAGAGCCCTGTGCCAGGAAAAATCACACTCACAACCTCTGCATAGGTTAATGTACACCACACACCACCCCATATGCTGTGCATAAGGTCGGTATCTCTACAGTATAAAAACACAGTGCAGTACCTTCCTCCTCTAACCTAGTTATACATACTGTACATAATGATCATTATGTTTTTAGTCCGATACTGATATAAGGCCTGAGGTTCCGATTCTACAAATGTCTTCTAAATCCCAACAGTTTTCTGAAAAACATATGTTCTAAAAATATGCATCTAAAAAAAAAATGTTCCAGGGACCCCCAGAAGCAAAGATTTGAGTTAAAATGTTCGCTTTAAAACAATATATATTCAAAGATTTGCACTCATTTTCACGATTTTTCAAAAATAGCAGATATACAAGCTCGTAGCGCGGCACTCGGTGCCGCGCTATGAGCTTGTAGATCTGCTATTTTTGAATAGCTAAAGTGTAAAATAAGGCTTTTTTAGCTCAAATTAAAATGTGACACAGATGCTTCTTCAGGTCTCAATGGGTTAATATCTTTTCAACCCATACTGGCCTATATTCGTATTTTTTTGTTTTTAGGTAAATAATTCAGGTAAAAAGGATAAGCTTTTCAGATCTTAGGATTAGGGTTGGGATCCGGAACCGGATCCAACATAGACGAACCAGAATTGGTTCCATCCCGTTTGGAACTGTTTCCAGAGCCGTTTTTTTATGACACAGTCAAAGTTGTCATGTGGACTTCAGGTCTGCTATACAACTACAGTGCCAACTAGTTCTCAAACTTTTTATTTCAAGGTCCACATTAACTCGGAGGTTCCAAATGGACCCTTACAGTTCTGTAACTCTGAGAGTGTACAAATGGAACCAAATGGACCCGTAGATGGAACCCCATTTGGTTCCATTTGTACACTCTCAGAGTTACAGAACCATTTGGAACCTCCTATAGCACAACATACGGCCCGAGGGCCAGACTCAGCCCCTTTGACCATCTCAATCCGCCCCTCGAAGTCCTCAAAGGAAAACAAAATGCCCCCCGAAAATCAACATCAGAAAAGGGCATTATTTTATGTTAATGGTTTGAGGGAAATGTATTTACCTCGACTCCAATGAATTATTAGTAATTAATACGTCCATATTCCATATTCACATCCGTATGTACTCAAATGTTAAATGTGTATGATAAGTGAAACTGTCTGCCTTGAGTCATATTTTTAATGCATATAATGCAATATGTTTGATAATGTGAGTGATACAGTGATACTGTACAACTGAGTTCAGTTTTAACATGATTCAGCACTATGTGTTTCAAGTTTCAATTGGATAGTCCAATGTGTGGCCCTTCACTCACTTTATCAAAGTCAGTATGGCCCCCTGGGAAAAAAATGCTGCCCACCCCTGCCCTATAGGAATCGTTGAAGGAAACCATTAAGGAATTGGACCGTTAAGATGGAATCGTTAAGGAACATTTTAGGATAATTAAGTGTTTTATAAACAAAAAAACATGTTAGTTTTATTCTGTTATTTGACTCCTTTATTAAGTGACACCCTCCCCCACCCTCCGCTGTTGCTTTTTTTTTTTTTGTAAGGTAATAGTGGCTGATTTATCTTACAGTGAATATATTGCTGTCTCCCTGAACCCAACCTAAATCATTTCCGAGGCGCTGGAGGTAGCAGTGCTGAGTCATGCGGAAGTTAGCAGTCTACATCTAAACATAAAAAAAAACACTGGACACATACATTCATACTCTTAACCCATTCAATCCAGGAACGCACCTGTGTCATCTTAGATGTCTTTGGCTATTCAAAAATAGCAGATTTACAAGCTCATAGCACGCGGCACTCTTTTTTTTTTTAAGTGAAAAGTGTGCAAATCTTTAAATATATATATATATTTTAATGCAAACATTTGTAACTAAAATCTTTGCTTCTGGGGGATTCTACAAATGTCTTCTAAATCGTAACAGGTTTTCATTTTTTCAGTGGTTCCCAAACTTTTTTCATGTCAAGGACCCCTCAAATGTATTTGTCTGCGGACCCCCATCTCAAAATGTTTTGTTCCAGGGACCCCCAGAAGCAAAGATTGGAGTCAATTTGTTTTATATATATTCAAATATTTGCACAAATTTTCACGATTTTTCAAAAAATAGCAGATCTACAAGCTTGAGTGCCGCACCATGAGCCCATGATATTGATGTTCAGGTGCAAGCATGATAAATATCAGCGAGTTGTAGCCTTCAAGCTGCAGAGTGTCAGCAGCACGTGTCAGGTTTGATCGCATAGTCCACATGAACTGTCACTGCTATAATCGTATGATTATAGCAGTATAGCAGTATGACATGAAATCGTAAAGGTCCATGAGGAAGAGCAAAAGTTTGAGAACAACTGGACTATCCCACCACGCTGTCTGTGCAGAGTTGATGCATGGTACACGACAGTGCCCGGCCGTGTGTGACCGTCTCTGGGTTCAAGGCAGCGCACAGGCCGTCTGTAACCAGACAAATCCATTTCTATTCAGACTGTGGATTATAGGCCGGCTTTGGCAAGATAGGCTGCAAAGCCAGACGAAAGGCCCCGGTGGACACTCTGGGCATGTTTGATAGCCCACATTTATTTTTCATATTTCCTCATTAACAGGCTTTGTGTTTGTTTGTTTGTTTGTTTGTTTGTTTGTTTGTTTGTTTGTTTGTGTGTGTGTGTGTGTGTGTGTGTGTGTGTGTGTGTGTGTGTGTGTGTGTGTGTGTGTGTGTGTGTGTGTGTGTGTGTGTGTGTGTGTGTGTGTGTTTGTTTATTTATTTCCGTGGCAGCTGCAATACCTAGTTGTAAAATGTGATATGCAGTTGACACATTGATCTATTGTTTAAAGCGGACACGTACAATGTTACAATTTATCAATGGGACTTTATAGCAGCAAGGGACTGGAATGCCAAAATTGTGTAATTGTTTTGTTAAAACTGAACGTTTTTTGTTATACGGTTATTAAGTTGCTTGGTCTATATTATGTCAGTCATTTGTTTGTTCAATAACAGGGTCTCCCTCTCTCCAGCAGTTTCTTAAACAGAAAAACAGCTTACATTTTTATAGTGTTCCAGTTCCAATTGTGTCCGCTCGCAATTTTGTGTCATCATCACTTCCAATTTCACTTGTTTATATTATGCGTTTTCTCTCCTGATTGGATGAAATCGATATCTCAACCTAGAAATGTATTTTATGTTTACTTTTGCTGGAGATACAGGGAGACCTGACTTACAGAACAAACACTCTTTAGCAATGATTACTGCTTATAGAGTTATTTTACATTTACTTTAGCAAAGAGGTATAACTTTCACCACCAACTTTTAAAGGCATATGTAACTTTGCCCTGTGTTGCCCCCCCCCCCCCCCCCCCCCACACACACACACACACACACACACACACACACACACACACACACACACACACACACACACACACACACACACACACACAGTGTTTTCACGGTTTGTTTTGGTTGCCCAAAAACATCCTTGTCTACCAAGAAAGACAGAAGTGAAAACATCAAAATACATCGAGAGGGCAGAGTGTTTCTGCAGGTAAACACCACCACATTATTCCACTGGCTGATAACTGCTGGTGTAGAGGGAAATTATTGGTTAAAGAAAACGTATGCCTATGCATTGTGTTGTCATGCAAACAGAGGGTGAAGTCACTTACTAAAACTATGCCTTTAAAGACTGATATCAAAACAGAACATAAATATTGACTTCAGGGATGTCACTCTCAGAGTGGACATTAGAGGGCACTGTCACACTGGCATTGCGGGAGCAGCCTGGCAAACGGCTGCTATGCTGCTGAAGGAACACTTCTCAGCCGCCGCATGTGTGTGTGTGTGTGTGTGTGTGTGTGTGTGTGTGTGTGTGTGTGTGCGTGCGTGCGTGCGTGCCTGTGTGCGTGCGTGCGTGCGTGTTTGCGTGTGTGCGTGTGTGCGTGTGTGTGTGTGTGTGTGTGAAGTCTCGGGGACGCAGCGGCGGCACGTGGCCCCCACAGCCATTTGTGACAGGCTGGTGCTAACAAGCGACGGTCCCCCGACAGAGTCTGTCCGCGATGCGATGACACCGCTGAGGGCCTGACAGACAACAGGCGGCTGGAACCGTTTCTATGGACGATAACTTGGCACCGCCCGTCACACCATTGCTCATGCACTTATTATATGCCATGTGTAATCTTAGTTTTTTTTCTTCTCTTTTTTCCCCCCGCGCAGAAACGCAGAGAGACAGAGCAGCCGTTAGTGGCGACAGGACGGGTTTAGTGTTCAGTCAGACTGTCTGGTCACCAGACTCTGGTGACCAGAAAGAGAAAAAAAGGAGGCACTGAGCCAATCTTTCCGCGTGCGCATCACACTCTCAGTTGTCCTTGAAAAAGATACTGCAACACCCCCTAAACCCCCCCTACACACCTCCCACACACACACACACACACACACACACACACACACACACACACACACACTCCCTGCTCACTCATTGAAGAAGCTCCTGACTAGAGCGTCAGATACATACATCAATGTTTCCGAACCTGGGGTCCGTGGGCCCCCCTTTGGGCGCCAAACATCACAGATAATGATAACGGAAACATTTGAAACATGTTGCACATAATTACGACTTGTTTAGTCAACCTGGCATCCCTATACAGGGCACGTCATTATATTTAAAAACATAAATAATAATGATAATAATAATAATAATAATAAATTATATATATTTTTAATTGTCCAAATGTATGTGTTTGTCAACAAATAGCGTCAATTGTTGACGCACAAGTTCATAACGGGTCATGATGCGTTGTGAGCTTTAAGTTTGGCTAGTTTCGCTATTCGTTGTATGATAAGTACATGTATATAGTGTTTGTGTGTGTGTGTGTGTGTGTGTGTGTGTGTGTGTGTGTGTGTGTGTGTGTGTGTGTGTGTGTGTGTGTGTGTGTGTGTGTGTGTGCGTGTGTGTGTCTGGGTCTCTGCTTTTGTCCGATAAGGGGGGGGGGGGTTACATAACGCCTGGTTATCCCCCCTCATTCCCTCATGACTTTCCACCACAACAGACATTTTTTCAGGCAGCCTTATTGGCATCAATAGTTGTGTTGTCCTTATGTGTTATCAATGATACTAATTAAGAGTCCAATGAGCCATGCACAATAGCAGCACCCTCTGACTCTGTTTGACTTGAATGCAACACAACTTCAATTAGGCTAGTGTCATTGGCAACAGCACCGCAACTATTTACTATGTCAATATGGCTGCCGTGAAAAAAGAGGCCAATTCCAAAATGTCTCCTCCTAATTGCAAGTGTACCCTTAGGTCCCTTAATTGTTTTGGTAGGCAGCACACTGGAATATAATGAGGAACACTGCTGAAGTAAACAAACAAAGGCACTAGGAATTGGCAAGTGTATAGGCCTACATCCATTCATACCAAGCACTATAACTGTGATAACTATGACTAAATCATTCACCATTGTCTTTGTTGTGGTGTAGACTAGAGGATGTAATTTTTTTCGGGATTCCCGAGGGATTCTCACGGGATGATAGTCACATTTGTATTAATCCTGTGATTGGGACGGGACAGGAGCGGACGGGAGAGGGAACCATGACAACAAAGCTAGTTTTAATATATCAAACAGCAGAAATAAACGCTACCAGTCACAGACTGCTGTTTTGGTCTTGCATGTCAAAGTACCCATTTCCTACTGAAGTCTGATCTACAAGCCTACAACGTGGCCAAGATGCTACTCGTTGTAGTTTTGGAGATTTGCCATGTTCTGCGTGTGACACAGTCATACGACTAGTCATAAATCAGCCATGAGATGCAAGACGCAGCAGCAGTGTTTACATTGAACTCACAGTGGAGAGAGTTGAACAGATCTATGGACATGAAACGTCAAAGTGAACTCATATTATCCTCCAAATGTGAGGAGATTGTTGACAAAATGTCACACAATGTCCATCATATTGAAGTGTTTTTTGGGGATTTCTCAAAAGTGATGCAGCACAATAAACGGCCACGAAGAATGCCATCGGTCGGTGTAACAAGACTTGAAAAACAACAAATATTTTCCAAATACTGTCTCAAAAGTTCCCCATGGACAGCACTGTCGGTCAGAGAGTATGTAAATACAATATCCAACGTGCGCCAGCCCAGCAATGCTGTACCAAAACAAAAAGCGTCTTTTGAATACTTATCCATGGAAAGCGAGCGCAGTTTCACCTGTTACGATGGAATACGCAATCCCTGAGTACAGCGGAGAGAGACAGATTAATTTGCTGGACTCCAGGTATGAAGTCAAACTGTCTGCACTGTCTATGAATAGTGCTGTGGAAAGTTTCACAAGGATTCACTTGTCTTTGAGTTAACTGTAGCAATCATTTCCTTCCACCTGTGTTTACATTTAGATGTTATTCAATATATTTGATCACACAATATATTGTAAACCAAGCCTGGCCGGTTAAATGTACATTGTTATTGATTTATTTGAATGTTCGCTATAATAATATTCTATAGTTTAACAGTGATTCCTTTTTAATATCAAGGATCCCCAGTTTGACATTAGGCCACATATCTCCATTTGATATTATTATGATGTATTATCATGTAACTATGACATTGTACACATGCATGGAAGCAAAAGGACCCTTACAGGTCCCATAAGGGTCTATTTGGTTCCATTTGTACACTCTCATTGTTACGGACCCATAAGGGTCCATTTGGTGCCATTTGTACACTCTCATCGTTACGGACCCATAAGGGTCCATTTGGTTCCATGTGTACACTCTCATTGTTACGAACCCATAAGGGTCCATTCAGTTTCAATTGTACACTCTCAGAGTTACAGACCCATAAGTGTTAAGTGTCCATTTGTTTATTGACTTTGGTATTTATTGATAACAAGATTGGCAAACACTGTCAAACTATTATCAAAAGGATAAGCGCAAAATAGCCAGCAGCTTGTTTCCATTGCGGGCCTTTCATATGTATGTACAAATGATGTTGTGTTGCATGATGAGATGTGTATGTGTGTAATTGCACTTAAGTCCACACACCCAAAGGTGCCTAAAGTGGCCTAGTCAAGTGCATGTGCATGTCAGTACAACCCAGGTACAGGAGAAGGTTCCCAATTACTAATCATTTACCTGTGAATTCCCTGGGAGAACTAGCCATGAGAACCAATGCATGATGAACCCTCTGGTTTCTTGATTATTTAGTTGTTATAAGGGTAGTCTTCAAATTGGCAGCATTATCAAATTATACATTATATTAAAATAAATATGGCAATATCGATCAATATGGAAAAAACATGCCATTTTGCCTAGCCCTACAAAAAGATCGAGGAGAACATAAATTAAAATTAATTCCATCCAAAAACTCAGAATGAGTGAAATAAGTATTACAAAAAAATCTAGTATGGCAGGCAGTCGTGGTACTAGGTGTGATCTGAAGCACAGGGTGACAAGTGGTTAGAAAAATGCTCAAATTACACAAAACTGAGGCACAGACGCACAGCACTGATACCTGGCTACGAGCAGTATGAAGCGCCAGGCTTTTAGCTGCTGAGCTTGATGAGTAGATGAACCCCAGGTGTGCAGGAAGCTCCACCTCTAATTGGGAGGCCACGGCCAGGCAGACACACATCCACACACAAGACAGACAAGGGATGCATTGGACACCGGGCATGCGCCATGACGCTCATGGGTGGCAAACTTGCACCGGAAGTTCAATGAAATACATTGCAGTGAATGAGAGCCGGCTGGACCAGCTTATGAACAAACTTCTGAACGATTGCGACCTTTGTCATATAATCGGTTCAGTAAACAAGACATATCAAAGGTTGTTTTGTCATCACTGTTTTTTCGATGTGCACAGTACAGAGTTTTATTGAGGCATTTAAACAGCGGTATGGTTTCAGGCTCAGTAGTATCGCGAGATTTGGTTGTCAGACTGGCAATGATGTTGTCTCACAAAACTTTGGCACGTTCACAAACATACTTTTTCCTCTTTAGATACCGCTATAAGATTATACAGTGTACACATCCAAAAGCAACAGCAGCAGCAGAAAACAATGTGTGACATTTTATTTTCCTGTACAGAGTATTTTACAAAGGTCTCAATCATTCAGAAATAGTGATTATTTATAAGCCAGTCCACCTGGCCTTCATTGATTACAGTGCATTCCATCCAGTTTGCCACCCAGTGCGACGAATCTGCCAGCTGGAATTGCTGGATAAGAGAAAATTACGTCGGTGGCCCTTACTTAATTTACCTTCCTTGAGGGGAAGGGGGACACAACAGAACACACTAGGGCAACAGCCAACCCATAACAAGTTATAGTTATAGTGCTTGATGTGAACAGCCCCTTCTGGTCTCTGGTTACAGACAATAGGCTAAGAGGGAACAAAAAGAAGTCCAGCGCGTTTCAGCCAGTTGAAAGTAGAAGGGCTGTGCTCAACAGGGACAACTTGAATCAGAGATATGAATACCTGGGCACTTCAGAAGAGACTATACCCAAATAAGATACTTGAGCATTCGACGGGTCTGCACGTATTTATTATTTTGCAGGTGTGACTGACGTTTTGACTTGCGTCTTCCTCAGAGTCAAACTGTTTATTTGGGTTGTCTCTCCTGAAGTGCCCAGGTATCATTCTCTCTGAGGCTAAGAGGGAAATTGCCTGTCATTAGAATTTCAAGTGCATTCATTATCTAGGAAGCTAGATGAGTTTGTTTACAAGTGCAGGTACTAATAATCTTAAGATTATTGTACTGGTCTACAAAGCACTCATGCCAGACATGCAGCTCTGGGCTGCATGTCTGGCATGGTATTGTGTTATGTAGCCACTAAATCCCTCAGGTCCTCTGGGAGTTGTGTCCTGGTTGTTAGAAGGGTCCGGTCAAGGCTGCTTTTAGCCACTATGGCCCCAACCTGTGGTTTGCCGGAGGACCTGAGCATGGCAGAGATTGTAGATTTCTTTCTTCAAACTCACCTTTTAATCTAGATGTATCTACTGTTTATTTGACTGTTTCTTAATTATGCTATTACTAGTTTTGTAATATAAACCTTTGTTTATTCATTTTATGTGATGGTTTTTAATTCAAGTTATTTTTTTGTTTTGCTTTGACATATGTTCAACAATTGGAGTTGCAACCAATGCATGTCTTGTGCTATATAAATCAAATTTGACTGATTGATAGATACAGCTGCTATGTAATCTCACAGCATATGCCGCTGCGCTAAGTGAGCTATTCCTGTTGAGAGTTATATATGAACAGAAAATTAAATCCATATGAAAGAGGGCTGCAGGAAATGAGATTTTTGCTGTGTCAATAAAATGATGTAAAACTCCAGCCACGCATCATGGAACGACGTTCCAATTTTTTTCCCCACCAAAAAAAAATCACAAATCACCTCTACTGGAATGTTTGTAATGCAAAAACCCATTGTGAAGCGCCGGGTACGACGTGATTTCTGTCATGTCATTATTGTTATTGCCTCTCTCTCTCATCTCGCCAACATACGTTTCATTGTGACATATAGGCGGCATGGCAAATAGGGAAATGGGAGTGCTGGCCTTGGTGGTAATGTTGGGCTGTTCACAGCGATTCGGGTGGAAACCTCATATATCCAAAACCGTTCCTTTTCATTGGTATTAAAGAAATAGCTGATCTTTTTGTGCTGCGTTGTGAGTTTGTAGATATGCTATTTTCACTACTTGTGTACAACATTCTTGTATGATGAAGTTCTGCATTCATTAATTTATGAAAAACAAAACTACATAAAAACATAAAAAGTTGAAATATGGAGATAAAAGAGGTTTCTGCCCGACAGCAACGGATTGCATCATTCATCAGGAAATGATATGCTGGCCTGGCATGGCTTCCAGTGTAGACGGATGCCAGTGGTGGAAAGTAACTAATTACGTGTAAATATTGTACTTTTTACTACACTACAATTATTTGAAAACTTTAGTTACCATTTACTTTGTTAGATTTTACATTATTGTTACAAAACTATACATGATCCAATTAAGCCCTATACTTCCTAATCTACGAGCTCACGGTGACCTTGTGAGCTTGTAGATCAGCTATTTAAAAAAAAAAGGTTTGATATGTTTTTGACTGATGCCAACACTTTTGTACTTTTACTCGAGTATAATTTTGAACACTGGACATATTTCTATATTGTGGTATGGCTACTTTCACTAAGTAAACAAAATCAGAGTACTTCTACCATCACTGACGGATTCTTGATGGCATGACAGGTTGGGGTACAGGCTCTCGGGGAGATTGAAACCGTGTTTTCATGTACAGTATGTATATTCCCGATTCAGCCCTCAAAACAAACTCAGGCCGTTTCGGGGAAATGTTTTGCACAGTTTTGTATCCTATATGTGAACACTCCAAAAGGACTCAGACCCCTTTGAAGCGAACAGTACTGAGACCACCTCAGGACTTGATGTGAGGTGGCTTGATGTGCAGTGTGAACACAAAGTGCCCCAGCTGGTTCACTTTGCCTTTTGCCATGTTTAGCCCTCTAGGCTTGTGGATATGCTCCATCAGCTATTATTGATAGCCACTCTCATGCTTTGTTTAGATTTTACAGTACAATGTATCAATGAAAGTGTTACAAAAAGGTTTTGTAGCAATAAAGTATTGTACTAAAGGTTTCGAAAAACGTGTCTTTTACCCAAAAGTTTAGCAGACAAAACTGCGCTGAATTGCATAGCATGAACTAATATCTACTGTATGTACATCAGGAAGTACAGCAAGGTACAGCAACCGCCATCTTGTTTCAGGTGAAAACTACCCATTCAATTCAATTCAATTCAATTTTATTAAAGTGTCAAATCACAACAAGTTGTCTCAAGACACTTTACATGTAGAGAAGAGACCCGACAATCCCACCCTGAACAAGCAATTTTGCAACAGTGGCAACGAAAAACTCCCTCTTAACTGGAAGAAACGTCAGGCAGACCCTAGGTTCCAGGGTGCCGGCCTTCTGCCTCGACCGTGTCGGGGGAGAGAGAGAGAGAGAGAGAGAGAGAGAGAGAGAGAGAGAGAGAGAGAGAGAGAGAGAGAGAGAGACAGAGACAGAGAGAGAGACAGAGACAGAGGAGAGACAGAAAGAGATACAGTGCAGGTAGTAACAGTAACAATAGTAGCACAAACAATACCCATGATAAATCGAAGCAGGTAACAGAAAGAGGACTGAGGCCCATCAGAGCTGAAGTGGACCAGAAAGAGAAATTAGTTCTCTTTCAGGTGAACTGACAATGTGAACACAGAGAGTCCCTTTTCTGTTGTCCCACTTCTTGGTCCACTTGATGAGGACTCCGTTTGGTTTATTTAAAACGGCTTGGGGAAAATAACTGTGTGTAGCCTACTGTAGGTGTTGCTAGTGCAGTGCAATGATGAGTCTGATCATCACAGCCATGGGACTATCCTTAGAAGCTAGCACTGAAAATGGTGTGATCTAATAATTAGCAGTTCTGTCAAGCGTCTCCGCGGGTGCAATACGTTAGTCCGACAGCGCATTCCTCCGACAGCGCAGTGCTCCGACATCAAACAGTAAACCCGAACCAAACCCGCACCCTAACCCTAACCGCACGCGGATGCCACATAGTCGGAGAAAAGGTCTGTCGGATTAACGCATGCCTCCCGTCTCCGCGGGGTGCTGTGAAAACTGGGAGTGAGGGAAAGAAAATGAATAAATATGACATTTTGATTTTGACTTTTAACGTAAACAGAAAATAACCCCAGGCACAAAGCAATAGAGAAAGAACAACCTAAACCTATACTTACTTTTAAACCTTTAACTATCCTTACTATACAAAAATTACAATACAGGTTGTGGTTACAAAAAGCTAGCGCCGGTAGTTCAAAACAATACCCACAACAGGGTTGTGGTAGGAATCAAGGAGAGTCAAATGATACACAATCCTTCAGCTAGCGCTGCTCTGGAAACTCAGATTTACAAGTAATTCAGTTATATTAGCCACCTACCACGCCGGCAGTGGACACTGCTGAACCGCCTCCGTACTGGGGTTGGCCGGTTCAAGTCGTCCATGAAGAAGTGGGGCCTGACAGACAGCGCAGTATGCGAGTGTGGCGAGCCTGAGCAGACTGCCGACCACATCATCACCACCTGTCCTCTGTACAGACCTCCTTCAGAGGACGGCCTCTTCCAAGTGGGACCAGAGACATTGGCGTGGCTTTGCGACACTGAGCTGGACATATGACGATGATACACGAAAGAAGAAGAAGTTATATTAGCGGTGTCAAACTCAAAGAGGGTATACTAGCACAGAGGTTTTACTAAACTTTTAGAACCCAATTTACTGCTCAAAACTCATGCACAGCACATGTACCACACTGCCGACCCACACAGCTGCTGACAGGTCTTAAGTAAGGGGCCTTCGTCCATGATTGGTCCAGCTTGATGGAAGGTGCCTAGCCAATCGGTGAGCAGGTCTGAATGTGCCCCACCAATCGGTAGCAGCCAGGTCTCCTTCAACGCAGGACCTGAGAATGAGTGTGAGTGTGCATAGCAATGCAACAATAAATAACATAAATAAAACTTGTATACATATATCTAATACATTTTTCTGTGGGGGTGTTACATATAATATGTGTTTATATTATAAAAACAAATATGTAACACCACCACAGAAAAACTGACGCAATACAACACAAGTAGCAGCATAACAATCCAACAGACGTCCATTCATCAGAGTTTTGCAAGTGTGACTCCTATACAAAAAGAAGTCCAAGCACCACAGAGAAATAACAGGCCATGGCACGTTATTTGGACATGATGCCTGAATACAATGAGCAGAGAGGGCTTTGTGAGTCTCAGAGTACGAAACTAATGTGGTAGACTTCAATGTTTTTTGGCCACAGCACAGGTTGCATCTTGCCATTGCTATTTGCTGTGACGTTGAATGTTCTGGGCCTTGATTTTAAGCTCATGTGCACACACGCGCGCACGCACGCACGCACGCATGCACGCACGCACGCACACACACACACACACACACACACACACACACACACACATATATATATAGTTTAGTTAGACTAATTCATAGGGAGAACACTTAACACTAACACTTATCGATGAC
>NC_139948.1:7503513-7526013 GCF_963454915.1 Gymnoscopelus microlampas
TAATACCTTGAAAAATGTGTTTTCATATTGATACCAATATATATATATATATATATATATATATATATATATATATATATATATATATATATAAGAACTTAAAGTGTACTACATTAGTAGTTAATTGATCCAAACCAGAACACAATATATTGATTGAAATTAGAATAATCATGCTCTGAAAGCGCAGAACACGCAGCCCATCCCTCTGAACACTGACCAAGTGTTAAGTGGTCAGATGGGTGGGCCGCGGATCCAGCAAAGGTTGAGAAACCAAACCACTGATTGTATGACGAAGTATACACAAACAAACTGTTCAGTGTTGATGCTTTGTGATGGTTCAGGCGCTAAATAGCACCACCTGGTCCTATATAGAATCTGTTGGTTCCTGTTGGTGCCCCAGTATGGTTCTTTACACGTTCTTCAGCTTGTTGAGATTATTTCGATTTTATGTCACCAGAGTGTTGGATTCCTGGTCACTATTATGTGTTTTGTAAAGATGACCAAATTAACCCTTTAAGGCCGGGAAGGAAACGCATGTGTGTCATTTTAAGGTTTCTTTGGCTATTAAAAAATAGCAGATATACAAGCTCATAGCGCGGCACCGAGTGCCGCGCTATGAGCTTGTAGATCTGCTATTTTTAGAAAAAACGTGTCCCTGGAACAAAATATTTTTAGATGGGAGGGGGTCCGCGGACAAATACATATTATTTTGGGGGTCCTTGACACAAAAAGTTTGAAAACCATTGATAATAATAATGAGCAACATAAGTAAAAAAAGTAAAATAAAAAAAGTTAGGATTTACAAGACATTTGTAAAATTTTGAGTTTTTTTTTGAGTGAATTTGTAAAAAGATTTGAGTTAAAAACTTTCGCTTTAAAAAAGTATATATATATATTCAACCTAAAGATTTGCACACATTTTCACAATAAAAAAAAATGCAGATCTACAAGCTTGTAGCGCGGCACTCGCTGCCGCGCTACGAGCTTGTATATCTGCTATTTTTATATAGCCAAAGAAATCTTAAAATGACACAGATGCGTTCCCGGTCTTAAAGGGTTAAGAAAGACGAATGAAATAATGTTGCAGTAGTTTCCCTTCTTTTAATGATGGTGTTATGTGTTGCTTCTTTTCTCTGGACTTGGTTTTTAAGTCTAATGTTCTCATTGTCTCCGTCTTAATCGAGTTATTGCCCCCTGCAACCCCCTCCCCTTTTATGTGAAGGACCACAATGGAAACAAGCCTCCAGGCGTCGTTGTGTTTTTATCCTTTTGGATTTATGGCCAATAACATTTTCAATCAATTAAAGAGGTGGTGCCATGGTTTTGCACCTTTTCTGTTTTCCATGTGTCTATGAGGTTGATAGAACTTCATTAAGCCCCCTGGTGGTGTTTTTATGCTGTTTTATGTCTTCTCTGAGTATTTTGAGTTTCTACCTGGAGGCTGAAACCTTGAGGGTCAAACGTGCCAATAGAAAAACAGCCCTTTAGTGACATAGTAAAAACATACCCTCCCCCTCATTATCATAACACAACAGGTGTGGGCATGAGGAGGAGGAGGGACTAGGACAGGTGGGTGTTGCTAAGGTGGTGGAGGAGGTGCTAAGGTGAGAACCAGGTATAGTTAATGAACTGGAGGCGTGTCCACATAAAAACATAATTTTAACAATTTCTGTACACTTTTTTGAAAAAAAATCTTCCTCCTAGTATTACCATAATACCTGATGATTATGTTTTAGGGGGGGAAAAAACATCAATGAAAATCAAATCTTTAATGCAACTGTCGGCATCAAACACGCACTACACAATCTGAAGACATCACGGATCTACCAATGAACGAATGAATGACGCCACGCTGTCAAGCAGACGCGGTATAATGAACTGGCAAATAAACATAAACAATTAAGTCTCAAATTACCGTCAATTAAGAGTGAATTTCCTGTAACCGATAATTATCTTTTGCTTTACGGCCTCCTCATGTTTGCCTTGTCGATCACCCATCGATCGACGAGCGCCAACTCTATACACGGCATTGATGGAGAGCGGGGGGATCCACTGACATTTATTATGGCCGGGCGGTCGATGAGGCCGAACTGTAACGTGGGCCACACCTCCACCCACCAGCATCCTCCCATCAGCCAAGGTGGAGGAGCATACTATCGAAGCTGTCGGGCAGAAAACCTTGTATATCATGCACAGCTTCTTTCTGAGTCTTATGTCTAACCTCCAGTGGTGTGAAGTAACTAAGTACATTTACTTAAGAACTGTACTTAAGTAAAATGTTGAGGTATTTGTACTTGACTTGAGTATTTGCAATTTCCAATACTTTTACTTCTACTCCACTACCATCTCAGAGGCAAATATTGTACTTTTTACTCCACTACAATTATTTGAACACTTTAGTTACTAGTTACTTTTCAGATATAAATGATTACATTATAAAACATACATTTACCAATTTAGCCCTATTTTATACCTAGGCTATTTGAAAATAGCCGATCTACAAGCTCACAACGCGTCGCATCGCGACGCGTTTTCAAATATTTAGTACTTTTACTTTTGATACTTTAAGTACATTTTGATGCCAACACTTTTGTACTTTTACTCAAGTACATTTTGAATTCTGGACTTTTACTCACTTTTTTTACTTACTTTTACTTTTACTTACGTAACAGAGTATTTTTTTTTTATTGCAGTATTGGTACTTTTACTTAAGTAAAGAATTTGATTACTTTTTCCACCACTGCAAACTGTGACAGAGCAGCTTGACTAATTTACTACTGTAGTGTTACACATTCATTGTATGTGATGCTGTTTTGTATAACTTGTAGATTCTCAGTCCCACAGAAGGTGCACATTCTGTTGTGACATGGAATCTAATATACTTGTGTTTATCTATTTATCAGATGCTGTAAAGGGGAGGCTGCCTTGAAGCCTGAGGAGCTGCTTAATGCTACATGGGGAGCAGCTTGGGTGGATTTCGAATGCACAGGGTTGGTTGATTGTAGCCATGAGTGGGGTCTGTTAGACTATATAAGGGAGAGCTGCTCAGTAGAGTGTGGGCTGCCATGGGGAGAGGCTGACACCTTACCTCTCTGTTATTTATGTTCTGTTGAGTTTTGAGTTGTTTATTTCTTTTGTTATTTCCATATGTTGTCCAGGCCTGGAATAAATACCTTTCATTTTCACCTGCAAGCCTGCCTCCTGGTCGATCTATGACATTTAAAGGGTTTTCCACTGGCTAAAATGCCTATACACAATCCCACTTGGTAACACAAACCTCATGTACTTAACCCATTAAGACCTGAGGCCGATTCTCCAAAATGTCTTCAAAATCATTTTTTTGAAAAAAACCTGTGTTGCTACATCAGCGGTTCTCAAACTTTTTCATGTCAAGGATGTGTTTTTCTCTTTGCTCTCCCTCTCTCTGTTCTCCCTTTTTACCCCAAATGATGGCGCTTGCACAGAAACACATATTCAACCACTTCTTTACACAATAAATGTAAGACAATACAATGTATTCTGATTCAGATTATTATTTTCGTTTTTTTTGTTTGTTTGTTCTTCGTACATAAACACCCTACGGACCTGCTATTATTAAGTCAAAGTGGTTAAGTGTGTCTGTGGGTTTTATACATATTGAACCGATGAAAAAGCCCAGTACAACCGGGAAAGCATCTGTGTCATTTGAGATGTGCGCAGTGCGTTGGCTATTCAAAAACAGCCGATGTACAAGCTTGCAGCGCGGCACGAGCTTGTACATCAGCTACTTTTTTAATGTTGTGGGAAAATTGGGAAAATTAGTAGTGTGAGAACTGCTAATTTAGAAGGCATTTGTAGAATCGGAGCTCAGGTCTTATATACTGTAGGTTGTGATAATAACTACATTGGATTCAAACACAGCTGACAAAGTATCAGTTTTGGACATACAAGGTTTCCACCCAACGGCGACAATATATCGCAGTGGAGACATTTCTCTTACTGCTGCTCTGACAGGGTTATAAAATATCCCTGATGTGTTCAACGGGTGAAAAAAAACAAAAAAAAAACAGATTGATGATTGATGGGTTTTTGCGCCGTGCCGCAGAGTTTACAGCTGTCCTTTAACAAGAGATTGTCGCCAGGCCTGCAATCGAATTCTGCTCCCCACGTGTGAACAATGACGTTCAGCATAATGAGTCTGTGGGGCGTTTTATAAATGTGGACAAAGTGTTCACTATACTGGATTATTCTGGATTCAAAATGGAGGGGGGTGGCATTGAACAGTGTTGCACACCAAGTTCTCAAATTAGGGCCCGGGGATAGTTGGTATTCGTACCCAAATGGACCTTTTCAGATTTGTAATTCTGAACAAATCTGCGTTTCTGTGGCCTAATGCACACCAAACTGTGGAGTCCTTGCTTGACACCAACCAGCATCAAGGGTTGGATTAGTCTCTGTGACATACTAGTGTCATGTCCAGTGGGTGTACTTGTATACATCATTTGACATAGAGTCATGTCCAGGGGGTATACTTGTACATCAAGCCGCC
Organism: Gymnoscopelus microlampas; assembly: GCF_963454915.1. Lineage (NCBI taxonomy): Eukaryota > Metazoa > Chordata > Actinopteri > Myctophiformes > Myctophidae > Gymnoscopelus > Gymnoscopelus microlampas. The sequence goes on from NC_139948.1 coordinate 7,508,042, forward strand.
TCACACTATAGAAACAGCAGATAGGCTCCTGCCCTATGGGCCACATGGCTTGGTTCCTAAGGCTACTTGCTTGCTCTTCCTTTAAAACAAGTGGAGTGGAGTCTGGAGACCCCCAATGGTCCTGGAGACGGTTCCAGGGGGTGCCCAGGTAAATTATTGATAGTTATTAGAACCCAAATGGAACCTTAACAAGTCTGTATCCCTTGAGAGTGTACGAATGGAACCAAATGGATACGCTCTCATAGTTATGGTGGTCCGTGGCCTAATGCATACCAAACTGGGGTACTTGAAATGAATGGGGGAAAAAAACAGCCACAGCTTTAAAGGAGACACACCATGAATTAAAAAAAAAAAAATGATATTTAATATCATATGGTGTATGTCCCTCAAACCATTTTCAAAGGGTTTGAGCCTAAATCAACACTCAGATATACTCACCCCAAGTTAATTCTCTCAGGCTTATAAAGCACTTTCAGCTTTAATACCAAAACGTCCTGTTGGGCAGAGGGGTGCTACTGAGCAATTCTGTCTGTCGAAATACATGGGCAGAAAGTTTCGTGATGTAAGCAACATTGCCATTCTGAGATGGCCTGTTCAGACACGCCCATTCTGAAAATCTCTGAAATGAGAATGAATGACTGAATGTTAAAAAAAAAATTGTGGGGTAAAAGAGACACTGGGGAGCCCAAAAAATACAATTTTTTTAAAAAAAAAGTGAAATTCATGGTGTGTCTCCTTTAAAACAATGTTTATTTCTCCTAACAGTTTGTGTTGAAAGAACATAACAAATGCACAGCCAGCCAGCCAGCCAGCCAGCCAGCCTTTTGACCGTCCATCACTGGGTCCCACTCCACCCCGGGCCGGCTGCAGATAACAGACTGCCTCGTGGACAGCTGCAGCTGAGCTGCTGTCTCTGGTGGCAGCATGGGAAGCTAGCCTATACTGGCAGCCCAGAGGCTAGCTTCTCCTCCGCATGTAATAATCCAGCTATGGCCCGCCGTCGCTGTTGCGTGGAAACCTTGTATGTCCAAAACCGTCACTTTTCAGGAAATGGAGGAGGAAGAAACAAAGACGAAAAAATGTCTCTCTTCTTGATAACTTGTATTGGTTAACTATTCAGAAAACCCACAGAGTTATCCACTTGCATGACTATGTTCAAAGTTTTTGAAAAAACATTACATTGCGGTTATTTTGCTACTTTTGAATGACACTCCTGTACGACGAAGTAGGGACATTCATTCGCAAAAAAAACAACATTATTTTTTAATAAACATACAAAGTTGAAATATGGAGATACAAGGTTTTTACCCAGCAGCAACGATTCATTAGTTTTCACTCTCTGTGCTCAAATACACACAAAGGTAGCAGCCACTTTTCAACATAGTTTCCCTATTTCTTATTAGTCATATTCTTATCAGCGGGGAAAGCCAATTCAAGGGGGTTTAAGAATGGTTCATCTTCTGTTTCTGATCCCGAAAAATGTGTGTTTCTGGTGCCTCCCGGCAAGGCAATTTGAGTGGAGCCGCCGGGCACTCGCTGCCCGATGCAATCTGGCCCCGACCATTAATTATTTTCTGAACCTCGATGCTGAGTCGCAGCAATGTCATCTACCATGTCGAACGTGAGTGTTGTGTTGAATGTGGATGGATCTTGTTGCGCTGCGGTGCTGTGCTAGACTTTAGACGAGGTCAGAGCTGGTCTAAGCTTTTTGGACTTTTCTCACTGCACCTAACATCAGTGGTGTAAAGTAACTAAGTACATTTACATTACATTTTTACTTTACTTGAGTATGTCCAGTTTTCAGTGCTTTTACTTCTACTCCACTACATCTCAGAGGCAAATATAGTTACTAGTTACTTTTCAGATATAAATTATGAAACATTATCACTTTAGCCCTATTTTATACATAGGATATTTGAAAATAGGCGATCTACAAGCTGAAAACGCGTCGCATCGCGACGCGTTGTGAGCTTGTAGATCTGCTATTTTCAAACATTTGACTACTTTTACTTTTGGTACTTTAAGTACATTTTGATGCCAATACTTTTGTACTTTTACTCAAGTCATTTTTTAACTTTACTTGTAACTGAATACTTCTACATTGCAGTACCAATACTTTTACTTAAGTAAAACATTTGAGTGCTTTTTTCCACCACTGCCTAAAATAGCAATACGTCTGACCAAACCTAATTGTAACGACCACATGAACTAAATGCTCCGAGAGCATATCACAATAGTAATAATATAATATAACATAATTAGCAATAGATGGCTTTTATGAATCAATGTGTGTGTATTGTTTATATCAAAAGTCCAATCGATTCCGTAGAGAGGGGATTGGACGGCCGGCTGAAACTGTGATAGGCTGAGACACAACCAGCCGCCATTTCACCAGAAAATGTCACAATAAAGGTGGCCAAAAAAAAGCGACTGCAGCTGGACTTTAAGACCAAGCCCATGGGTGCACGTGGGCGCATGTAGTACTTGCACAGCATGGGCACTGGGTGTGAAAATGCCAACTACGTCAGTTGTAAACTAGCAATGACACTTGCGCTGTGCTTTGCGCCGCTTTGAGCCGGGTGTGAGATAGGGTTATTTAAGCCTGCCAGCACTTGAGTCTTCCCTCCTTGTGTGATTCAGTGTTTATATCTGAGTGTTACAAATGCTCTCTCTCTCTCTCCCTCAGCCTCCATAAATGCTGAATATAATAAAGTACATTAAAACTGTTGGAGAAACCCTGCTCCTCACAGCTAGGCTAAACATCGCAGAGAGCACATAAAGAAACGTCAGGAAGGTCAGGATTATGGGCATGTCCTCTCTGTTATGGAACTGCTAGCAAAGCACGATCACACAGTCAGACGAAAATGTGTGTGTGTGTGTGTGTGTGTGTGTGTGTGTGTGTGTGTGTGTGTGTGTGTGTGTGTGTGTGTGTGTGTGTGTGTGTGTGTGTGTGTGTGTGTGTGTGTGTGTGTGTGTGTGTGTGTGTATGTACTGTATGTATATATATGCATGCAGCAAAATAGTCAATTGCCTGGCTGAAATGGTTATAGCTATACACAAAGTGGGGCAATTAGCGTTATGGTCAACGAGGCCGAAGACATTAAGAAGGGCCAGATGTCCTTTGCAATTTGATATCATTACAAGAGCAGCACTTTCACAGAAACAAATGTGCACAAATACTGCATGTTGCTATGTATGGCCTTGACAACAGAAACCACCCATAAGGCAGGCATGGTGCCTCCATGTCATGATTAGTGCAAATGTAGGAGAGCAGGTGCACATTAAATGAAATGAATGCAAGTGGAAAGCGAATGCATCCTGAATGCATCCCTGACACCTTTTGCAGAAACCGTACGACATCACATGTCCCTGACACGTCTTCGTGTCAAGGACATAGTGTGGTTGTACGGATGTTTCAGGGACCCCCAAGAGACTTACAAAGGCTGATAAAAGACACGGTGGGCATGCACTGGTAGGTGTAATGCTTACGAGACAGCTGTCTTGTATTGTCTTGTCATTTCATGTCAGGCAGGTTCATTCATTCCAGTTGTCGATGTGCTTCTCTCTGAGGTGAAGAGAAGGTTTTCTAAAGACAATATTGTGCAATAACTTAAGTGACGTAAAGGGCCTTGAATCCGTCCCGTCCAACATTTTGCCCCGCAATATAAATGCCTCATTCTTGATGGGAAGCAAACTAATGACTTGAGAACACCAACCCGTGATAGATTACGCAGTCTTCCTGGAGCCATATAGGGAGGTGTTCCACCACATGTTTAACTAGAAAAAGTGCTCCTCGGAGCACAGGTCTCCGCCAGGTCAGGTAGGCTATTGTGGCCTCCTGGTGGCGCTATAATAGGCCAACGTGAAAAGGGTGCCATTTCTTCTTAGGCCTTGCACGACAATCGGACACTGACTGCATTCATGATTTGAGGCATTTTGTTAAAAACATGTGTTTCGCTAAATTAGACCTGTTGGTGGCGCTATAACAGGCCAATGTTAAAAGGGTGGCATTTGTTCCTCAACATAGTGTGAATGTGCGTGCAAAGTTTGAGCGCAATTGGACGGTGCGTTCATGATTTGCAGAATTTTGTTCAAAACAAGCCAATAATGCAAACTTTAGATGTCAATTTTAGCCAATCAATATGGAATATGAAAAATCAAACACATCCGTCGTGATCACATGACTATAGAGATCATGTGTACCGATTTGCGTGAAATTTGGATAAAATTGGAAGGAGTAATATAAAAAAAAATGTTTTACACAAGTCGGCCTCCTGGTGGCGCTATAAAAGGCAGATGTGAAAAATGCAGGCCAAAGGTTTTTCCTTGACCTATAGAGAGTGTGCATACAAAGTTTTACACAGATCGGTGCAATTATAGGTAAAAACACGAATCGGCCTGTTATAGCGCCACCATGAGGCTGATTTGAAATTTTTCAAATGGTAGTCCTTCCTCGGCCTAATGGGAATGTGCGTGCAAAATTTCACGGAAATTGCATGCTGTGTTCATGATTTGAGGCATTTTGTTCAAAACGGTGCACTCCTGCAAACTTTGGAAGACATTTTTAGCCAATCGGGATGGAATATGAGAAATCTGAAAGACCAGTTTCGTTTAATGACTATAGAGATACTGTGTACCGAATTGTGGGATTTTTGGACAAAATCTGTAGGAGTACTGTCAAAAAATGTGTTTTGCACAAATCGGCCTCCTGGTGGCGCTATAACAGGCCCCTGTGAAAAATTTGGGGCAGAGGTTCTGCTCTGGTATCCAGGGACTGTGTGTGCACAGTTTGGCTGCGAGCAAGCCAACGGTGCCGGAGATTAGCTGTACACAGACAGATCGAATGACGGACGGACACACGGACACACGGACGGACGGACAGGGGGTAAAACGTACTCTGAAATTTGGATAAAATTGGAAGGAGTAATATAAAAAAAAATGTTTTACACAAGTCGGCCTCCTGGTGGCGCTATAAAAGGCAGATGTGAAAAATGCAGGCCAAAGGTTTTTCCTTGACCTATAGAGAGTGTGCATACAAAGTTTTACACAGATCGGTGCAATTATAGGTAAAAACACGAATCGGACTGTTATAGCGCCACCATGAGGCTGATTTGAAAATGTTCAAATGGTAGTCCTTCCTCGGCCTAATGGGAATGTGCGTGCAAAATTTCACGGAAATTGCATGCTGTGTTCATGATTTGAGGCATTTTGTTCAAAACGGTGCACTCCTGCAAACTTTGGAAGACATTTTTAGCCAATCGGGATGGAATATGAGAAATCTGAAAGACCCGTTTCGTTTAATGACTATAGAGATACTGTGTACCGAATTGTGGGATTTTTGGACAAAATCTGTAGGAGTACTGTCAAAAAATGTGTTTTGCACAAATCGGCCTCCTGGTGGCGCTATAACAGGCCCCTGTGAAAAATTTGGGGCAGAGGTTCTGCTCTGGTATCCAGGGACTGTGTGTGCACAGTTTGGCTGCGAGCAAGCCAACGGTGCCGGAGATTAGCTGTACACAGACAGATCGAATGACGGACGGACACACGGACACACGGACACACGGACGGACGGACAGGGGGTAAAACATACTCTCTCGCCATGCCTTTCGGCCTGGCGGAGACAATAAACACCGGCAACGGTGCCAAAAGGTCTTTTTGGTAATCGAGTAAAATACAAAACGTGGCATAATTGGCCGCGCTCTCCCATCAGCACTGCAACCTGTGAGAGCAGTCATTTGTTCCTCTGCTAACGTTAATCAAGGCGGTGTTGTGACATACAATGAGCGACTGAGCAATTTAGGGGTGTTGAAGAAGGGCCATAAATCTGCATGATTTGCCAAGAAGACACAGGGACAGAAGAATAAAGTGTGAGGGAATTATGAGATGAATGTCGATACTTTGTATATATTGTTACATACATTGTTCTCTTGTGTGCTTGTTCTATCTGGTCTAGTCACTATAGTCAGCAGTGGTGTAAAAGTACATTAACTCAAGTACTGTACTTAAGTTTTACAACTGGAGTGTTACCAATTCACTTACTTCTACTCCACTACATCTCAGAGGCAAATATTGTAGTTTTTACTCAACTCCAATTATTTGAAAACTTGAGTTACTAGTTAGGCTACTTTTTAGAGTTGGATTATTATTTAAAAAAAAAACATTCATTAACCACTTCAGCCCTATTTAAACTTTTGATATTTGAAAATAGCCGATCTACAAGATCACGATGTGACGCGTTGTGAGCTTGTAGATCTGATATTTTCAAAGGATTTGTATACATTTGTAACCTGTGAAATAGGACAAAAGGACATTCTGCATAATGATTACTTTTACTTTTGGTTCTATAAGTATATTTTGATGCCAACACTTTTGCACTTTTACTCAAGTCAATTCAGAATTCTGGACTTATACTTGTAACAGAGTATTTTTACATTGTGGTATTGATATTTTTTGCATGAGTAAAACATTTTAGTACTTCCATCACTGATAGTCAGTGAAGGAACGGCCCCGGCCTGTCTGCATAATGACCTAGAGCAGGGGTCTTCAACCTTTTCAGGCCAAGGACCCCCTAGCTGAGAGAGAGAGATGAAGCAGGGACCCCCTCTATGTTGTACAACATTGTGTTTCAGATTAAACTTTTTTTCTTTTACTTGGTCTGCTCTTTTTTCCCTCTACACCTATACCTTAAGGCCAAAAATAGCAGATCTACAAGCTCACAACGCCTCGCGCTGCGGGGCGTTGTGAGCTTGTAGATCTGCTATTTTTGGCTATAAAGTTCTCCTCGGAATAGCGATGCTAGGGTTCTAAAAAAAAATCATATCACTAAGATTTGGCGGCCGCCCTGTAGTAACTCTGAGGACCCCCTGTTGAAGACCCCTGACCTAGAGCAGTAACTGTTCTCAAACTTTACATTTCAAGGATCCCCAGTTTGGTGGATGATAAGGCCACGTACAGACCCCCATAACTCGGAGAGTGTACATTTGCTGGATAACTATGCTGTTTTGCTGGATAACTGTGCGCTGTGATGCTGCCGTTGTGGACGGTTTCTCATAGGGTGAACATAAGGAGGACACATTGATTGATTGATTGATTGAATACTTTATTTAGAAGGTTGCAGAGAAAAGGCACATGGAAGTACAGTTTACAATACAAGGTCAACTAAAATGGAGCGCTCATGAAAGCCGCAATGGCTTGTTTCAAATGAGATCCTCATGCACAGAGTGTGGTTTCTGATGGGGAGCATGGGGAGAACATAGGGAGGACACAGATTGCGGTTTCCAGTGGTGGAAAAAAGTACTACATTTTTTTTACTTAAAGAGCTGGTGCCATGGTTTTGCACTTTTTCGGTTTTTCATGTGTCTATGAGGTTGATAGAACTTCATTAAGCCCCCCAGTGGTGGTTTTATGGTGTTTTATGTCTTCTCTGACTATTTGGAGTTTCTTCCTGGAGGCTGAAACCTTGAGGGTCAAACGTGCCTATAGAGCGTGCCAACGACTCGTCACCACGGGGGGTGTGGCATAGTAGCCGCAGACATACTTGAGGGGGGCAATGTTAAGTCAACCTGTTTTTTACCCCTCAAAGATGTCCGCCGCTACCAAAAGACACATGTTGACGCCCCCTTCAGGATTTTTGGCACGCTCTATAGAGAAACAGTGCTTTAATGACATAGTAAAAACATAACCTCCCCCTCATTATCATAACACAACAGGTGTGGGCATGAGGAGGAGGAGGGACTAGGACAGGTGGGTGGTGCTAACGTGGTGGAGGAGGTGCTAAGGTGAGAACCAGGTATACTTAATGAACTGGAGGCGTGTCCACATAAAAACATAATTTAAAAAAATTCTGTACACTTTTTTGAAAACAATCTTCCTCCTAGTATAACCATAATACCTGATGATTATGTTTTTTGGGGGGGGGGGGGGGATCACTGAAAATCACGGCACCCCGTCTTTAAGTAAAAGTATCAATACTGCAATTTAGAAATACTCTGTTACTAGGGGTGTGCCGATATATCGTCCCACGATATATCGCGATACGTTTTCGTGACGATATGTATCGTTTTGGAAAAAAAATATATAGTTTTTATTTATTTTTATTTATTTTTATTTTTTATTTTTTTTACAATCATTATAATCAGGCATGCAAACAGCCCCGAGGTGAAAAGGGTGACAACATGTTTTTTTTTAGGTGTCACACTATTGCCCTATTTGGATTGAAAACGGCTATTGTAGCTGAAAAGCTACAAGTTTGCATGTCTGAATGATGCAAAAACAGAATTATTTGTTATTATTTGTATTTTTTCCTCCCCCATATATTTTCATAATAAAAAAAGTGCGTAGGCCTATCGTATCGTATCGATATCGTATCGAAGTTGTGAGCCAAATATCGTATCGTATCGTTTGGTGAAATTAGTGTATCGGCACACCCCTATCTGTTACAAGTAAAAGGACCCCCCTAAAGTCAAAATGTATTTACAGTACCAAAAGTAGAAAGTACTCATTATGCAGAATGTCCCATTTCACACATGTTCAAATGTATAAAATGTATTATCCATCTTTTGAAAATAGCCGATCTACAAGCTCACAATGTGTCGCATCGCAACACATTGTGAGCTTGTATATCGGATAGTTTCAAATGGCCGAAATGTATGTAGGGCTGGAGTGGTTAATGTATGTTTTGTAATAATAATCATAAAATCCAAAAATCTAAAAAGTAACTAGTAACTAATGTTTTCAAATAATTGTAGGGGAGTAAAAGTACAATATTTGCCTCTGACATGTAGTGGAGTAGAAGTGAAAGTATTGAAAATGGGAAATACTCCAGTAAAGTAAAAATTCCTCAAAATTATACTGAAGTACAGTACTTGAGTAAATGTACTTAGTTACTTTACACCACTGGTGGTTTCTCATGGGGAGAACACAGGCTGGAAAGCTGGCTGGTTCTGCTGCTCCTAAAATGCTTCAATAAACTCTGGCTCAGCCTCATATTATGTGGTTTCAACTGAATGGAGCTCTGGTGAGCAGTGGTGGAAAGTAACAGGCAGTGGTGGAAAGTAACTAAGTACATTTACTCAAGTACTGTAGGCTACTTAAGTACAATTTGGAGGTATTTTTACTTTACTCGAGTGTTTCCAATTTTCAATACTTTTACTCCACTACAATTATTTGAAAACTTTAGTTACTATGTACTTTGCAGATATACATTATTATATTAAAAAACATATACTTTAACCACTTTAGCCATATTTTATACCTATTTTCAAACATGTTCAGGCAGTGGTTCTCAAACCTTTTTCATGTCAAGGACCCCCAAAATTATATATATTTGGCCGTGGACCCCCATATCAAAATAGGTTGTTCCAGGGACCCCCCAGAAGCAAAGATTTGAGCATTGGGAAATACAATAGAAAATACAGACAGCTGCTGTAAAAATACATTTTAAAATAATCAAAAGGGAATATAGCCATATTAGTTCAGATAGTACAGATGAGGCTGGAGCAAAAGCAACGAGGGACAGAATAGTGCCGCTGCTTGACTGTTAATGCTTCTAATTAAGTTCATGCTGCTATTAAGCCATCTCTTCAGGGAGGACTTGAAGGCAACAAGGGGGTTGAAAAGACTTCAGATTTACAGGTACAGTAACCCATTCCACATTACTGCTACAGGAGGAACAGTGTCTTATTGTTACTGGGTTACAGATGCCATAGGAAAAGTTTTTGTTTATGGAATTTCTTAGATTATTACTATTATGTTTTTGTAATGTATGAAGTCCTTTTTATGCATTTTTTTATTATTAAATAAATAATAATAATAAGCAACTAGCAACTAATATATATATATATATATATATATATATATATATATATATATATATATATATATATATATATATATATATATATATATATATATATATATATATATATATATATATATATATATATATAAAATAAAATAAAAGAATGAATTGGATATAAACATAATTATCCAATTCGACTGTGTGTGGTTGTTGTGCATGACACAGACTACATGTGTTAAAGACTTTGTACTGCCTCCATCTAGTGGCGTTACAGAAATATAGCACCACCAGCCTTTTTTTTTTTATATACAGCCGCGCCCCCTTTCCACAGCCACACCCCATTTCCTGGGCAGGGGTATAAATATAAACGGAAGTGCACGCCCATTTTACCAGGGCTGTCTATAGGACTGCGTGCATGTGCACACACAGTAAACAAACACTGGAAAACAGATATTTACTCGCGACCCATAAAAATGTGTCCGCGACCCACAAAACTCAGTGTTTGAGAAAAGCTAGAATCAACCTTTTTCAGACAAAATGTATTCCCCCCCACCGTGATTAATTATTTGATCGCATGGCTATGCACACAGGCACGGTCCACAGGCACACCACACTGTTTTATCGTTTGTTTGTATGTAGCCTATGTTATTCTTGAACAATTATTTTATATATTTTAGTGCAGGGGTGTGCAACTTTGATGATGGAGAGGGCCACTATATTTCCACACTCACTCCAGAGGGCCACATATACTGTTGGGCAGACAGTACTATCTCCATATTTCAACTTTTTTCCGTAAATGCCGTACTTCGCCATTCTATGTCACACAAAAGTAGCAAAATGCAGTGCGACGCGTTTTGAGCTTGTAGATCTGCGAATTTTGCTATTTTTGAATTGGAATCCTGAAAAGTATCATTTTTATTTAATTTAAAATGCATTTAGTAATACTTATGTTAACATTTATGAACTTGAATACAAATATATTGGACATAAAATAGAATTGTAATACTAGTCATTAAGGTACTGATATAGACTGAAGTAATTAAAGCAGGTATTGTTTGCATGTTTGGAATTGTAACAGCTGAAATCAATATCAGTATTCCGATATTAACCTACGGGCCTTAAGGAAAGTGGGGGTCGTATGTGGCCCCCGGGCCCCCGGGCCGCCAGTTGCCCATGTATGTTTTAGTGCATAGAAATATCAAATATAATTTACCACATTGTTTTGGCTAATGCGCTGTTTGTTTTTCCATGGTGTTTTTGAAGCGTCTGTGCCTGTAGTGACGCATCTCAGTGTGATCATCAGCCCCTTATGGATGCTGGATGATGGATATTAAGTTGGGATGTTTATCCGTCCATACAGAGATACCAGAGTTGCAGAGGAACCCTGTTCTAGACGACTGGCCCCTTCGGCGCAACGCCATAAGAATGCATAACTTGCCCACAATAAATATGCTGATGCATTGCAGCGTTTATGAGAAAATGTATTGGAGTGGGGGAAAAGTATGAAAAAGAAATACAACTCATTGCATTGCACTTGCATTTCTAGCAGGTTTTCAATGGGTTGTCAATAAGTTCTGGAAGGGTGGCGTATAGGGTTAAGTCTGGGGTCTTGGAAGATTGAGTTTCAGAGGCTTCCTTTCCTGCATTCTGATGATTTGTAAATCACAATACGCCTGGGGCTATTTATGTCTGCGGAAAAAACAGTTATTATCTAAGCCATTTTTGCAAATTTAGCATATTTTTCAACAGTCACATTGACTTCATAATGCACATCCAATAAAACTCATTATGAGCTACCCAATGACACAAGCAAGGCAAGCTACACTTGATCTGTTGATGAAAATACAGCCAACAATATGCACACGTCATTTCAAAAAGTGGAATTACTGTTGGCCTTATACTGTATTCTTATTCAACTCGAAAAAAGCGTTAGGCGCTTGGCCCCGTCCGACCTGGATATTTGCATCCCAGATTTAGTGGAGTAGAAGTGGGAGGGGAAAAAAGTACATAGTAAAAGTATTGGAAATTGGAAAGTACAAATACCTCAACATTTTACTTAAGTAAATGTACTTAGTTACTTTACACCACTGCATGACGCTAGTATATTGCAGGGACTGCATCAAACCCTTGATGCTGAGTTCCAAGTAGGGAGGCTTTAGGTCCCGTTTTATATCGTCTTTGGTATGACCTGACCAGGGAATCGAACCCCAACCTCCCTTAACTAGCTCTACATTCTGATAGTACTCATTGCTATAGAGTGTTTGTTCAGTAAAAGGAGTCTCCATGTCTCTCCAGCTCTTTATTAAACAGAAAATGCATGTTCAGTGCTCTCTCCTGATTGGCTTAAATGTTGTCACCTATACCTGAAAATATACGTATATTCTGTTTACTAAAGAGCTGGAGAGACCCCTGTGACCGAACAAACGCTCTGTAGCAATGATTACTATCAGAATATAGTACTTTAACCTTTCTAACAAAAAATGTATAAATACAAAAAAATATATCACTTACCCTACCTTTAAGTTTGTTTAAAAAATGGCCATGGTCACGGCCAATGTCAAGGTCAACAACAATGGGTCATATCTCAGTGAAAACAGATGTTGGTCTTTTTTCTTCTTTTTTTGGTTGTGTTTACAGCATCTGTTGTATGCTTTGTCGGTTACGGCTGTGGCTGTGGGGAAAGAAAAGAAAAGATAGAAAATGTCCTCACCAAGGATATCTACAGTAATTCTATTCTATTCTACGAGTCAATCAGCCAAAGGTTTCTCCAGGACACCTTGCTACACAAGGGACAGAACTGGTATCTTTCCATTAGAACTTGTCCCACTTTGCTAAGTCTGCTAAAGAACTGTAGACGTATCTCAAAATGGCCCTATTGACCCGCTGTTCACACACTTGTTCTGGTACTTTTTCAAACTTTCTGTGCGCAAATGGCATACCGAAGTCAAAAATGTGGATACGCCTGTATTCATATCATGGCAAATAGCTTATTGAACATGCACTCATCATCACTCACCTCACTTTTATTCACTAATGCCAAATCAGATGTTTGACCACTCAAACCCTATTTCATATTAGGACCTGGAATGCATTTGTGTCACTTTAGATTTTTTTTTTAAAACTGTTAGGATTTAGAAAACATTTTTAAGAATCGCCTCAGGTCTTAATGGGTTAAAACAAGAGCAAGCTAGAATAGCCAATGTAAAAGCTCACAACCCGTCACATCAAACTTGTAGATCGTCTATGTTTGTCTTTTTTTTATTTAATAGAACAACAATAGACAATAGAAAGGAATGTACCCAAAATACTAAGAGTAAATAAATAAATAATAATCCATCACTTTTTTTTGTAGTTGTATTATTGCAATAACAATGTCCGGTTGTCACAAAATCTCAAGGCACACCTGGACTTGCCGGAAGGCACACCAGTGCCTCGTCACACCATTTGACCAACTACGTGTCAATTAAACTTCATCATCATCACGGTGAAGCATTATGTTTAGAAAAAAAGACAAATTCCACCATAATAATAGACCTGTTACAATTATTACATAATCGCCTAATCGCAATTATTTGAGATAATCGCAATTATTTTGCATAATCGTTTCCACGTTTTTTAATTGTTTTGAAAGTAACAATTATTTATAAGTATACAGTTACTTGTCATATCTGCCCTGTGACTATGAAGCCTAAAAAACAAACAGAAATTAAAATGTTATTCACGCTGTATTAAATCATTAATTGCAATTATTTGTGTCACAATTAATTGTCACCTTACATTTGTAATCGTGACAGCCCTACATAACAACACACTTGTGAAATGTGCTTCACAAAACTGACTGGACAATCACAACATTATATTGTCTACTATAGATTCAGCCATTTGGCTCTTGTCCTTGAGCAACTGTTCATAGAGAACACAAGTACATAGTGCATGAATGACGCAAGGAAGTGAGTCACACTCCAGTAAAGGTGAAATCTATAAATCTTATTTTAATGAATAAAGCATGACTTTTTTTTTAAATCATTTTTCTTTTACAAATATGTAATGGTAGAGAAGTGTTTCTCAAAATGGGGATATACATGGAGGAACTGGGGGTATATGAAAGAAAGTGGAAATATACAGTGTCTGTGTGTGCGTGTGCGACATGTGCGCGCGCATGTGTGTGTGCGTCTGAGTGTGTGTGTGTGTGTGTGTGTGTGTGTGTGTGTGTGTGTGTGTGTGTGTGTGTGTGTGTGTGTGTGTGTGTGTGTGTGTGTGTGTGTGTGTGTGTGTGTGTGCGCGTGCGTGCGTGCGTGCGTGCGTGCGTTTGTGAGTGTGTGTGTGTGTGTGTGTGTGTGTGTAATTTGCTGTTTTATGTTGTATATATCAAGACCGTTTCAAATAAATCTTCTCAGGAGGCACTAATTGCAACTCTTTCGCTCCATATATTATTTTTAATGTTATCTTCAAACGGTGGCTTAGTATTAATATAGCTATATGCTTTTTACCCCCGCAGCTTTCTAAGCAATGGTGTAGTCGGGTATAAATCAGGGAACGCAGTACTGAAACCAATAGAGTTTGAGAACTCATCTGCAACGTTTGTCAGGCCAAGGACTCCTTCGCTAAGAGAGAGATGAAGCAGGGACCCCTATAGATATTGCATAACATTGTGTTGCAGATTAAACTTTTTCATAGATTTTATAGATAGCTTCATAGACTTGTTAACTGTTATTAACTGTTGCTAACCTTTTTGGGGGTCCTTGACATGAAAAGGTTTGAGAAACCCTGTTGCTACCAACCAGTGTTGATTTTGACAGCAAATTTTGATTTAGTTTTAGTCATAGTCTTTTGAATAAAATTCCATTCAGTTTAAGTCATATATATATATTTTTTTTTAGTTTTTGTCTAGTTTTTCGTCTAGTTTTAGTCAACTAAATATCATCAGATTTTAGTCGACTAAATCTACATCTGATTTAGTGGACTAAAATGTATTTAGGCGGTGCCTTGATGGCGTCGTAATGGCTGATTACGACGCCATGTCATCGTTGTAATGACAAGCTCACAACGTGTCGCAGCGCGACACGTTGTGAGCTTGTAGATCTGCTATTTTCAGAGTGCAACACCCGAGCGCAACCAAACATAAAATGTCGTAGTTCTACTGGATCTCTAGTCCCTTACTAACAGTTTAGTCTAGTTTTTATTTGTTGACGAAATTGTCAATATATTTAGTCTCAGTTTTAGTCGTCGTAGCTTAGTTTTCTTTTAGTTTTCATTTAGTTTATGTCAGTGAAAGAAGGTAGTCGACGAACATTTTCCGCCATAGTTTTAGTCGACGAAATCAACACTGCTACCAGCCAATTGATTTCACTGTCAATTGATTTTCTCTCCGCGAGGCTTAATTTAGCTCCATCGTATGACGGTGTTGCACACTGTAAACAGAAGATCTATAAAGATATATAATGCGTCAGATCTGTAATGGATTGTGAGCTTGCAGATCGGCTACTTTTGGCGCACAACACGATTGCACGACGGGCTGAAAATGGTTTTGTCTCTTTGAATCTGTGATCTGAACTAGAACTTTTCTCCCCCCCCCCCCCCCCCCATCCAATCAGTATTTTGACTGGGTCTGTACCAGAGCTTCAAGGTGCACTGCCATCTCACATTGCTGACAAACAGAGGACAGAGAGAGAGAGAGAGAGAGAGAGAGAGAGAGAGAGAGAGGGAGAGAGGGAGAGGGGGGGGTATAGAGGAGAGAAAACATGGTTGTCTGACAAGTAAACAACAGGCAGATGTTAACACTTTGTACGTGCACAATGCACACACATGCAATTACTGTAGAAAAATGTATGAGAGACAGGCAGATGAATGGATGGATGGATTGATTGATTGTTGATGCTGCTTTTTTGTTGTTGTTGAATCTGTTTTCGATCTGTGTCTGTATTATTTTTAATCTGTTTTCGATTTGTTCTGTATTGCACACAGCATTTTCAGCTGCATTTCTATGTATGAAAAGTGCTATGTAAGTAAAGCTCATTATCATTCATTATCATTGATTGACTGACAGACAGACAGACAGACAGACAGACAGACAGACAGACAGACAGACAGACAGACAGACAGACCAAACATAAATACATGGACAAGGAGACTGTGCAAGCTTCAAGGGCGCGTACCTGTTGATGTGAGAGGGCTGAGCGAGGAGGAGCCACATCACAAATCAAATAATGCATGTAGAGGTGTAGAGGGACACCGGAGACACACGCTGTGACGCCTCCGTGGTGAGCCAGAGAGAGAGACAGAGACAGAGACAGAGAGAGAGAGACGCTACGTGGCGTGAGTGACTTGCAGAGCGGACAAAGCTTCCAACAGCAGAGCAAAGGGAAAGAACCAAAGGGAGGGGGGAGTGCGAGATAGAGTAAGGGAGGAGAGAGAGAGAGAGAGAGAGAGAGAGAGAGAGAGAGAGAGAGAGAGAGAGAGAGAGAGCGCGAGAGAGGAGAGAGAGACGCAGGATAAATCCTTACTCCGTAGTGATCCGGGCTCAGAAGCCCGTCCTGTGTCATGGAGTGTGGGAGTCAGGATTACAGCCGGATAGAGTGAAGCCAGACCGCAGGGCACTGCCAGAGCGGGCCGCCGGGTGGGGGGTGGGGGGCACAGCAGACTAATCACCTCCACAGCTGCCTGGGACAACAAGTGCACGCTCAACTCCTGGAGACAAGGGAGAGGGGGACCATCGGAGAAAAAAAGGTGCCTGGTAGTGTGGAAGTCGGGGGCGGTCTGTGCAACAGCCCGCTGTCAGTAGCCCGAGCATCTGTCAGTAGCCCGAGCATCTGTCACCGCGGGGTGGGGGGGGTGGCTCCTCTGGCCGTCTCGAAAAACGCCGGGCATTTGGGAAGTTCTTCGTTTGATGGCGGGGCGACGACAGAGGAGAGCACACGGGGGACACACGCGGGGGGGCACGTTGTCGAGCGATGGAGTACTTTCGCCGGGGAGAGACCTGGAACGGCCCGTGAGAGAGGAGCTATCCCGAGAGGAGCGCGTCAAGGTCACTCGTCGTTTCCCATCGCTTTCTGAAATGGTCAAAGTTTTTTTCGGGCGGGCAGCTTTCCGGGAGGCCGCACTGACCGACTGACGGGGCCGAGAGAGAAAACGCGGATCGGATGTCGTGCCGGAGTAGGTCTCTTGAAGAGACTTTTTTTTGTGTGTGTTTGTGGGACTCGCACGCTCCCTCTTTGACTTGTGTCGCGGCGCGCTGAGCGCAGACGTACGCACAACGTACCTCACAGACACAGGGACTACTCCTGGGAGCGCTCCGGGACATCGATCCTGACTCCAGACGGGGGGGGGAGGGGGGACATTTTCACCCTCTTTACCTGGAAACCTTTCGCCTGTCAGGGAGACAGCCAGCCGGCGTGGACAACTGCTTTCTATCTTTGTTTCTCTTTTGATTCTCCTCTGGCACCTGCTGGCTTCACTGCCCCTTCTATCTATCACTCTATCGGTACTCTTTCACTCTCCTCCACCCCTCCTCGTCCTCCTCCTCCACCCTCACCTCCGCTCTCCTTCCCCTCTGCAACCGGTGAGAGATAATGTGACCTTCTGCCAAAGTGCCGGAGAGGCTGCCACCACCGCCACGGGCTCCACTGTTGCTGCCGAAATAGATTCAAACAAGTGCAGAGCGAGAGAGAGAGAGAGAGAGAGAGAGAGAGAGAGAGAGAGAGAGAGAGAGAGAGAGAGAGAGAGAGAGAGAGAGAGAGCGAGAGAGAGAGAGAACGAGCGAGGAGGAGGATAAAAAAAAGAAGGGGGGAAAAACAGCCGGAGCGGGGACAGCGGAGGAGCACGCACGCAGACGCGGGATGAGTGATCGGGAGCCGGGGTTGGATGTGGATTGCCAACACAGGTAACGGATTGCCTTGACTTTCCCCTCTTTAAAGGTTGTGCTCCGAAATGAGAGACTTTGTTTTTAATGATTGAGGAGGGAGAGAGAGAGAGAGAGAGAGAGAGAGAGAGAGAGAGAGAGGGGGGGGGAGAGATGACTGCTTTTCACTCAAGCTGTGTTAGTTTGGTATTCTTGACACTGAGCAGTTGAGTCATTGCATTGTGGTCCGTCAGTTTGCCTGCTCTGGAGAGAGTGAGGCAATATACTGTATGGGGGCTAACGTGCGTTTGTTACCGCTGATTGATGTAGGGCACT